>NC_044319.2:61398478-61616962 GCF_007474595.2 Lynx canadensis | reverse complement strand
TCTCTCCGCCCAATCCTCCCTCGCCATCCCTACTTCCTTCCTTCCTTCCTTCCTTCCTTCCTTCCTTCCTTCCTTCCTTCCTCCTGTCCACGCTTTCTCTCATTCTCCCTCATTCTCTTTCATGTATGTGTCTTGCAGGACGATGGGACCCACGGAGGGCAGATACACAGACCACTAGGAGACAACGGCTCACAGCCTCAGGAAGCAAACGCAAGTTACTGGGGCTGCTGGACGAGGCTCTGGGAGCACAGAGAGGAGGAGGGAGTTTCCTGAGAGGACTGCAGAGGGAGCCGGCTGTGAAGGCTGGAGGCAAGCTGTTAAGTGTGCAAAGGCCACAGAGAGAGACTGAGCCAAAAGGAATCAAGGCTCTGAGGTGAGTGTGCCCCCTTTGTGTGGCAGGGGGTTTCCCCAGCTCATCCGGGCTGGAGCGTTCTGGAAGCACAGGAGGGCGGATTACCAGCTTTTCACATGCTTTGTTAGGAAAAGCCTGTTCTGAGGACAGGACGGTAAACTGAGGCAGGCCAGTCAGGAGAATCCTGCGAGGTCCCCAGGGAGAGAAGATGAAGGCCCACAAAGAGAAAGTAGCAAGGGCCCGGGGCGGGGCCTTTTGGGGAGGGGCAGGACTTCAGGGATTTGCCCCACTAGGCTTACTGGAGGGTCTCTGGGGTTTGGGAATCTGAGAGCAGGTCTGGATTTACCTGGGTCCTCTATCCCCAGGACCCTGTTCTGTTCCGGGGGTGGGAGAAGGCAGACGAGCCTCCCTGGAAAGACCTTGCTCACTCGGTTCGTCTTGGGAATGGGTTTTAATGGAAACAGAGAGTGAGATTCGTGGCACATATGTTAGTCTGTGGCTACACAGTGAGGGGTAAGAATGGCCCCTGAGTGGCTGTGCCACTCTGTCCTCTGACTAGCAGCGTCTCCTTACCCTGAAAGGCTGTAATACTGTCCACTGTGAGCTTAACTTTGGAGATGTTTGGCCGACCGTCCACATGGCTCCTCCTTCTGACCTGCCCTCTGTCTCCTCAGCGGCTCACCCCCTCCCGTCAGCACAGGACCACCAGTCAAGCTGACCACCTGGCCCCAGCGTTTGAAGACCACACTGACTAGTGAAATGCTCCCAAGGACATTTTTCATGAAGGCTAACAGCACGTACAAAGTGCTCATTAAATGGCAGCTCGGGTTCCTTCCCCCCATGACTTGAACTAGCTCGTTCCCTCAGGTATCCAAGAGGTCCACTTTCCAGGGGAAACGACAAATCCTTCCCGTGTATAAATGAGATTAGCCTTCTTGAGTATGTCTTTGCATTTTCAATGGGGTCTTTCAGGAAACAGAATGACTTAAACCAAGGACTGGTTCCAGCGCTGGAGCTCCCAGCCACTGAGGAGGAGCCGTAGGAAGCCATGTGGGTTCCAGGGCTATTTGTGCTGAGCCCTCGGAGAGGCTCCCCACCCAGCTTATGAAGCCTGGCCCCCAAAGATCATATCGCTTTGGTTTCTGTCTCTTTGTAATGACCATCCAGAATGGCTTCAATGTGTTTTCCATGTGTGGAAGTGGCTGTAACTTTCGAAAGATGTCTTGGTGGGGGATGGTTTAGAGAAAGGGAGGGATGGGGGTGTGAAGCAATATGGCTGAACTTGGCTCACAGAACCAAACACAGGGAAGAGGGGACAGAGGCCACAACAAAGCACATTTCTCTGTGCCATTCTCACTCCTCGTCTTGCTCAGAGCTGCTCTTAGGCTCCCAATGTGTTTAAGGGACTCCATAACCACATGTAGAACCGAGCACATTTCTCTCCATCTTTTTGCCCCTCTCTCTCCCTCTCCTACACATGACTTTTCCTAGTGGGCACTTTCTAGGCCCTGCAGAATCATTGCAGAATCAGTCTTAGCTGCAGACATTGCATTGTCTTGCAGGAAGATGGGACCCACGGAGGGCAGATACACAGACCACTAGACAGACATTGCGGAATCAGTCTTAGTTGAGGAGCTTGTTGCCTGGTCGGAAAAGAGAGGAGGAAATAGACCGCAATCATGATAATCACCACAAACACTGAAATTCCTCTTTCTGTGCACAGCCACTGGGAGAGGTTTACATTTCTTAGGATTTTTCTCACATTTTTTCACTCCGTCAATACTTCCAACGCTGTGAAGCGGATACTCTTTTCATTATCCTATTTTGTCAAGACCCTTATTTTCTTTAATGTTTATTTATTTTTTGAGAAAGAGAGACAGAGCATGAGCAGCAGAGGGGCAGAGAGAGAGGGAGACACAGAATCCGAAGCAGGCTCCCGGCTCTGAGCCGTCAGCCCAGAATCCAATGCGGGGCTCGAACTCATGAACCGTGAGATCATGACCGGAGCCGAAGTCAGAAGCTCACCTGACTGAGCCACCCACGTACCTCTAGTTTCTTGAAGATAGTTTGACGTGGGGTTCGAACTCATGAACTGTGAGATCATGACTTGAGCCTAAGTCGGATGCTCACCTGACTGAGCCACCCACGTGCCTCTAGTTTCTTGAAGACAGTTTGATGCGGGGCTCGAACTCATGAACCGTGAGATCATGACTTGAGCCTAAGTCGGATGCTCACCTGACTGAGCCACCCACGTGCCTCTAGTTTCTTGAAGATAGTTTGATGCGGGGCTCGAACTCATGAACCGTGAGATCATGACTTGAGCCTAAGTCGGATGCTCTACCGACATCACCCTATTTAGAAAATGGGGGGAACCGAGGTGCTGAACAATTAAGTAACTTGCGCAAGGTCACGTACCTAGTCAAAGGCCAGGCTGACTCAGTCCCAGGCCACTTAACTGCACCACACAACACCTCCTCTGCCCGTGACGTTGTTGTTTTACAGCCCCGACTGGCACCTCTGGGAAGCTTCCTGGAGGAGATGTCTGAATCGTAAAAAATGAATACAAGGTTCTCCGGCAAAGGAGGAAGCAGGCTGTGGGGTAAGAGGAGTATTCTAGCCTAAGGCGATGTCAAAGTCTGGAAGCTGGGAAACGTGGACTCAATTCTGAAAGCCAGGCGGAGCCTCTAAAAATCTCAAGGATGACCAGACTTGTGCTCTAGACACTCCTGCTCTCATTTCTGGGTGTTTCTGAAAGCCACAGTGGGAAGGATAGAGGCTCTGCAGAGAACAGCCAAGCGTCCCTTACTGTCTCTCTCTCTCTCCCTACTGCGTATCTACCCTCCACATCCACTAGGACCTTTGCTCATTCATTCGTTCACTGATGCAACATTATTCAACAGCTGTTGATGAAGTGCCTCTTCTGTGTCAGGGACTGCCCCAGGTACCAACGTGACAAACATGGACGAGGCACAGGTGATGCCCTGAGAAGGACAGGGCTGCCGGGGGACACAGGCATATACTCACGTGAGTTCAGAAGCAACAACGTGCAAAATGCTAGATCGTGGACACGTTCAAAGTGCGAAAGCTGAACAGTAGAGGAGGCGATAGGTCTTCACGGTTAAGAACACAGACCCTGCAGTCACATCGCTCTGGGTTCAAATCTCAGCTCGGCCGCATGGTGGCTGTGTGACCTTGGGTCACTTATTCCATTTCTCTGAATCTTAGTTTCCTCATGAGCAAATGTAGATCAGAGAGTTGTTACAAAGATCGAAGGAGTTAACGGTTTTTTAAAGTTACTTAGTACAATACAAACGTAGAAGCCCCGAAGTGACAATATTCCCCAGTAGATGTCACTGCTACATAGGGAGTTGGGTGAGATGTCTGAGTTCAAGTCTACCACTTAAGGATCCCTTCAGGAAACTGGTACACAAAAGGCTTTCTTTTCAAAATACAAAAATACAGCAGAGCGTGAGTAGGCTGTGAAATGTACAGGGGTCAGGGCTCACGATCACCTTTCCTAAGTCTTTAGACGTACTTGGAAGTTTTAAATGTTTTCCAGAGTGGCTCTCTGATGGAAGCAATTTTCTTTCTGTTTCCTAGAAATCCTAGATTTGATGTCTTTGGCTTACGTTTTGTCAGGGAGCACCTCTTAATTTCCAAGTGTTTCAAACCATTTCTGAGAAGGCATGTGACTAATGGTTGTCAGAAGCCACGAAGATCTAACTTTAAGAGGAAGTCAAGACGGGGACCTGGGGACCTTGTGGCACAGGAAAAACCTTCAGGCAGCAAGAGGCAGCATCACTGGGGCTGGCTTTATGGCAACTAAGTTTGAACCTATAGCCCTATTTTCGGTGGACCGGGAAAGGTCGAAGTTCAGCGACTCAGGTTTTGCTCCATGATCTCCATAGATCTCAGCTCAGACATGGGATAGTGGGTGAGTGATTTTCTTTCTGGCTCTTGATGCTGACATGACCAGCCCTTGGGGTGAAATAGGTAGGCAGACACCACAGGGGTCATCGTGCACTCATCTTCTTATCAGATCTCGTACAGAAAACTTCCTTGGGACCAGACTTAGTGTAAGGGATACAGAGGTGAATAAGGCATGGTCCTTTTCCTCAAACAGTTCCCAGTCTAGACCTGCGAGTGTATAGGTATAATACGCTCTTTTAAATATATTTTTAAAGAAGTGTCAATAAAGTCTGTAAAGAAGGGGAATTTGGACCTTTGTGTTGAAGGATGAATGGGAGTTTTTCATGGGGAGAAGTGAGAGGAGAACATTCCAGATAGAAGAAGCAATGCCCATCCAAGTACAACGCCTCAAAGGCAAAACTAATAGCAACTGCTCTGAATTGAGGGTCTGGGGATTTGGGTGGAAAGATGAGGTGCCCCTCTCAAATTCAAGGAGGCTGTGTGTAGGTGCTACAAAGGCCCAAAGACCCTATAAAAGGAGTCCTAAATGCTTCCATGTTGGAACCACCCTGTTCCCCTATATCGTTCATTCTGTGACTTCTATTTCCTTGCTAGGCAATCAGCGCCCGCTTCATTTCACAGGGGCCAGGCTACGAGGGTAATTTTGGGCACACAATACAATTTGCCTCGGCCCTTGTAAAGGAAGGCCCTGGTAAAATAACAACCAGCCTTAAGGTACACTAGCTAATAGTGATAAGGGTGGATGTTAGTGATGGTTCATCCTGTTGAGTGCTGTCTAGCCCTGTATTAAATGATGCGTGTGTGTTATCTCATCTAATCCTCATACCCACCTTAGGAAGGAGAAGGCAGAAGAGTGTCAGGTTCATGGCGAAGCCTGGGCTGTGGGCATCTGGGGCCAGACTGGCTGGGTTCGTATCTTGACAGTATTCCTTATGAGCTAGGTGACCCCGGGAAATGGCTCCATGCTTCTGCGTGCCCCAGTGTCTCCATCTATAAAATGGAGATAATCACAGTACCTACCTTTTGCATATGAATTCACTTTAGGGGACGGCACCGGAAGAGCTATCCTGGGCTGCAGATCGCCAAGAGTGGTTTTAAAAACCTACTTTGTATCCAGCTGCCAGCACCTCACTCACGGTGAATGAATCTGAGAAACTCAACAGGTACAAGCAATCACCGGAAAGCTATTTGTTGTGATTGGAAAACACTCAAAGAAATGGAGTGGTTCATAGATGATTTAATATTTCAGAGGTGGCACGTGTGAATGAGTAAGCTCAGGGTATATGAGCGAGTTTACATTCCACATCAAGGTTTTACTTAAATTTTACATTTTGTTTAAATGAGAAGTGAGATCAATGTAATATGGCTTAAACCTTTCTCAGAAATTTATGGCTTCTTTTAATAAACCTCATAAAAGACACTTTTAAACATATGCAGCGTTCTTAATGTAATGGTTCCATTCCTGAAATATATAGTATTTAGGTAGCATCTAAAATGCTGTAAAAGTATCACAAAGGCTGTAAAAATATTGTTAACGGGAAGAAATCTTTTAGAGGGATAAATATTTTCTTGGAAAAGGAAAACGCCGTGAACCTTTTAAGCAGGGGAATGGATCGGTTTTGAAAAATAACAATTTGCCTTTTTTATGTCCTTTCTGTGGTTCTACTTCAGCCAATTATTAGATTAAAGCAAGCTGTTGCTACGTGCCCTAGAAACTCAGACGGATTTGATGGTGCGCCCTAAGTTTGTGAGGACAAGTTCCATTTAAAGCTTTAATGAGGTCAAGGGAACAAAGAAGGAGCCTGGCTGAGTCCTTTGTGTTATTTCAGGAGTGTATCTTAGAATTACGAGGCTTGCATAATGCCAGGGAAAGAACACAGGATTTAGAGCTAAAAGCCCTCAGTTTGAGACCTGGCTCTGCCATTTACTGGCTCTGTGACCTTGGCATAGTCACTTAAACGCTCTGAGGCTCGGTTTCTTGGGTCTAGAAAAAGGAATTGAGATAGCTGCTCCAGCCACTTTGTGAGGCTATTGTAGAGTCAAACGATTGAATGTAGAATGAAGTGCTTTGTAAGCTGGGAAGGCGTAAAGTGCTCGTAGACTTCATTTACTTGACAAACATTTGTTGAGCACTTATTATGTGCAGACACAGAGCAGAGCCTCCTGTAAACCATTCTACATGGATGAGAGGCTATTCCACCCTTAAAGATACATAGGTACATTCTTCTTCGGTGACCTTTTTCCCCATCTATTAATCGCCACCTTCAGAAAGTTTTCCACTGCATATAACATAAGACACGGATAACTGTTAGTAATGAATAGAGAAGCACTCTGTGCTATGGTTGGAAAGAACATTGAGTCCAAACTCTTTCCCACACAGATGATGAAGCAAAGGTCCAGAGGGGGAGATGGTGTGCCCGGCCAGATTCAGTTTTCATCCGCTACAAGCCACAATGCCATATACAAACATCAGTAGAATAAGAAAAAGAATATGTCTCCTGCCTACTGCCCAGACTTACCCTGCGTGAGCGGGGCAGTTCTGGAGGATGAAGAGAGGGAGGCTAAGGCCAATTCAGGAGGGATTTTGCATATATGTCAGGGCGTTTAGACATTATCCAGCAAATGTGGGACTCCAGTAAAATATTTTAAGCAAGAGAGTTATAGAATTAGATACATGTTTTGGAAAGAAGACCCCGGGACAGTGTAGAAAATGAGTTTGTTCTTGTTCATGACAGGGGAGAGGGGACATGTTGGAAGGCAGCTCCTTAGACTTCCTGGGAAGTGATGTAGGTTTGAATGGTGGACTGTCAGTGGCGATGGGACGTGTGAGTCCACTGAGCATGGTGGTGACTGGAAGAGACCTCCTCCCTCCCCAGCTTGGGAAACCGGGTGGGTGATAGTTTTCACTGAGAAGGAAGGAGGAGGAGGAGGAGGAGGAGGAGGAGGAGGAGGAGGAGGAGGAGGAGAAGCAACAATTAATTGGTGGGGGGAGGGGGGAAGATCTTGAGTTCAGGTTGACATTTAGGGGCCGATGTAAAAAACTATATAGTTGAAAAGAGCCTAGAACTTTGAAAGAAACTCTGTGCTGAAGACATTTATTTGCTATTTCTAACTCCTGTGATGAACACAGTTTAGATTCCAGTGTAGACTGTTAGAAAGAAAACAAGATCTGGTGTAGAAAATAATAACAATAGTGAAAAGAACTAATGTTTATTTAGCCCTTATGTGCCAGGCACTGTGTTAATTCTTTTAACAAGTTATTTCCCATATTGAGCCACTGGGGAAAGAATGAAACCCATGGCACGCTGTGGAATAAAACGTCAGAGGGGTTACAATAAAATTCAAAATCATACTAGGCCTTCTGATCAAGGACTCAGAGGGGATCTGTCTGCCTTCTGAGGATTTGGGGCTTTTCTCAAGTACAAAAAGTGATCAGATATTAATTCTTTAAATGTACATTTCACTATGCCCTCTCTACTCTTCTTCTGGGGTCTAGAGCCCATCAGTGTATCCTCCTTTTAATTTCTCTTTCATTTTTATTTTTATTTTAAAAAATGTTTATTTATTTATTTTGAGAGGTGGGGAGGGCCAAGAGAGGGAGAGAGAGGATCCCTAGCAGGCTCCATGCCATCAGCACAGAGCCCAACATGGGGCTCAAACCCACAGACCAGGAGATCATGACCTGAGTCAAAATGAAGAATCTGACCCTTAATCAACTGAGCCACCCAAGCTCCCCTTAACTTCTCTTTCGTTTTTAAATAATGCAACCTCCATTTTAGTAGGACTTGGCTACTAAGCAAAATATATAATCTGCTGTCAATCCCATTCAATTAATTTCCATTTTATATATTGTAAATTTGTGTCTGAAAGGCCAATCTATGTCTTTGTAAAAACCATATTCCACATCTTAACTTACGGTTTCAATCTCTCTTCTAGTTTTTTGAAATCACAAAAACATTTTAACTATTCTTGTAATGACTTGTACACTAATTATATCATCTGTGTCATTTCTGCATCAGTTGCAGTCGATTTCTTTATCTACATTATGGGTCACATTTCCTGATTTTTTTTTACGTCAGGGAACTTTTGACTGAATGCCGGACTCTGTGGTTGTTAACTTTCTGCGTGATAGTTTTTGTACTCCTGAAAGTATCTTCTTGAACTTTGTTTGGCAAAGCAGTTTTATTATTCAGAAATAGTTTAAATCTTTTGGATCTTGCATTTAAGCTTTCTTGGGGTGGGTGGAAACATGTCTAGTCAAGCCTGATTTTTCCCCACAGCAGAGACAGACTCTTCTGGGTACTCCACTTGATGGCCCATCAATTAGGAGATTTTCTACTCTGGCTGGTGGGAACAGGCAATATTCTTGGCTCTGTTTGAGGATAAGTAATTGGTCCTTCTAATCCTTCAGGTCGATCTTTCCCTGGGTTTTGCTACTTTCCATAAACATAGCTGTTGATCAGTAGTGAGTTAAAGACTTAAGAGGACTCTGCAGATTTCCATGTTCCGTCCCCACATAGTTCTCTTTTCTTTGAGATTCTTCGCTGAAAACTCTAGCTGCCTTAGCCTAACTGTACGTCTAGCTTCACTTCTTCACCCTAGAGACTGTCAGTCCAGGCTCTCTCTCCCTATGCTGTAGCCCAGGTACTGTATCCAGGCAGCAATCTGGGGAAATCATAGGACTTAGTTCATTTGCTTCATGTTTCCAAGGTTTCCGACTCCTCTGTTGTCTCACAGCTAACATCTTGAATTACGTTGTCTCATGTATTTCGCATGGTATTTCATTTGTTTCCAGAGGAGAGTAAATCAGTCCTTGTTAATCCAACTTGTCCAGAAGAGTAGTTTTCACAACGCTATCTTGACCGGAAGTCAGCGAGGTATGGAATATACTGAAAACTACTGAGTCACAACATAAAGACTGAACCAGGTGTTAATGGGAGATCGTAGAGCTAAAGAAAGGTACTGCTCTGTGGAAGAAGAGTAAGAGCCAAAGAGCTGTATATTCTCTTCCTACTTTCAAATGTGGTCCCTGGTGACAGTAGAGGAAAGTGAGCCAATTATAGAACAATTTGATCCAACCATCGAGGCCAACTGTTGGCCAAGTCAAAGCTTTTGTTTGCAAGATTGTGGTGCTCCTCTTGCTGTCTTACAAAACTCTGACAACCCACTAACCGTAGCTCCACATCCTTCTGTATGGCTCTGGAACACTAGAAAACCACTAGAAGAACCAAACAACACGGACCAGTCTGGGGCGCTCAGAGATAGATAGCTTTAAAAACCCTCAGGCAAAACTAATTTAGCTCCAGGCACTGAAACCCCAAATTTGTACTGTTTTCCCAAGGCTGCTGTAATTAACTGCCACAAACTTGGTAAATACCACAAACAGAAACTTATTCCCCTGTAAGAAGAGCCTAGAAGTCTGAAATCAAGGTGTCAGGAAGACCGTGCTCTCTCTGAATGCCCCAGGAAAGAGTTCTTCCTTGTCTCTTCTGGCTACTGGTGGATCCCAGAATTCCTTGGTTTGTGGCTGCATAACTCCAGTCTCTGCCTCTGTCAGTAAGATTTCTTGAGTGTGTGGCAGGTGGTGGGGGTTGGCAGAGCTGAGAAAGATGTGGGAGAGGATGGGGCAAAATCTTCAAGGCTGCAGCAATGTGAAGAAGTCACAAAGTTCATAACAACAGCTCCCAGGGAGGAAGGCCACGTGGAAACAGAGGCAGAGACTAAGACCTTATACACAAAGTACTCACAGCAGTGCTAGGCACATAGTGTCGTATATGCGTGTTCATCACTGTTATCGGAACAGGTCACCGGGATTCCTTGCCGACTGACTGGGACGGCCACAGGGACTTATTCAGATTGCTTCCTATTTCTGAGATTGCCCTGTCCTTTGTTGCTTGATATACAATATTTTCAAAATTGTTGTTTCATATATTGTGTATGTATTTGTTTCGGCGGAGAGGGTAAATCTAGTCTCTGTATCTTTAAGTTTTCTGGAAATAGAAGTGTCAGAATGCTGTCTTAACTAAACCTCAGGAAAGAAAGTCAATCCTTCTAAAGAGCCCGATATCAGCAGTATACAGAAATATAAGGTTAAACAGAACAGGGTTCCAAACTTCTGAACATTTCTTTGTGAACCTGCCTCGACTCAATTTTTAATTTGTTTTCAGCCAAAGCCCCGATGAATTATGGCAACGGCATGACCCCTCTTCCAGGATGCATATAGATATCGGAGCTCACATCTCATAAACTCTCTCTTCATGCTGATCTGACATCACACCAGGGGAACAATGAAAAATATTTTCCCAAACACTCTTTTCTCTGTAGGTACCATCACATTATTCATTCATCCACTCACTCTGGAATCAAGTCATTACAAAGAAGGTAGTGGGAAGTGACTGAGTCCTGGATATATTTTGGAAATACTTGTTTTTGACATTACATGCTGACGAATTAAACGTGGGGCATGAAGGAAAAACAGCAACCAAGGATAACGGCTGGGTTTTGTGCTTAACTAACTGAGTGGATGATGCTGTTGTTCACTAAGGTGAGGAAGGCTAAGGCGGGTAGGACAATAAGATCTGTGTTGTGGCTGTGTCCCGTTTGAGGCACCATCAGACATCTAAGGGGGGCAGGGTTGCCGAACGAACGCTTACATTTACAAACTCAGTAGACAAGTCCAGCCTGGAGACATGTTTTTGGAAGTTCTGAAAAAAATATATATTTGCACACACACCTATATACGCGTATAGGTATATGTATATACATATATATGAAAGCATAGCGATTATATGTTATTAATATGTATTGAAAATATATATATATTATTTATAGCACCCAGGAAGATCATCTGAGGAGAAACGGAGAGCAAGGCACAGGGCACATTCTTCAGGTTCTGTGAGCACTATCACATTTAAGGCTGTTGCAGAGAAAAGAGATGTCAGTGAAGGGATTGAGAAGGCAGTGAAGTCAGAGGAAGATGGGGTGAAGGTGATATTCTAAAGCATCATGGAAGAAGGTATTAAAAGAAGGAGGGTGTGGCCAACTGAGTCAAATGCTGGGCTGAATTTGAATAAGGTGCACACAGCAGTTTGACTTGCAAAATGCAAGTTATTGTTGACCTCGAAACGCCCTGAAGGGCTTGGAGATGTGGGCCAATGCCCAAGGAATGACTTGAGGAGGGGAGGAGACGTGAGGACGGAGAGCCCGTGGGCACACGCAGCTCTTTTGAGGCATTTGACTACCAACAGGAGCGAAGGAATGCGATGGAAGCTGCTGGAAATCAGGGTTGAGGGGACTTGGCTTGTTTCCTTTCTGAGACAGATGATATTAAAGCATGATGTTAAGGTTTGTATGCTGATGGTCATGATCCAGTGGAGAGGAAGGAATGGATGGTGGAAGAGCCAAAGGGGGTATTTGCGGGAGTGGGGGAGTACTAGAGTGAGGAAGAATGGACTCCAAGTTGTGGAGAAGGAGCAAGTGAATTCGCCTGGGCGCTAGCTGAATTGTCTTCAGGGTAGGATGGCCACAACAACGACCCCCAAATAAAAGGAAAGCACTTGTGTGCGTGTGCGTGCGTGTGCGTGTGTTTCCCATCAGCGGCATTCAGCTTCTTAGGGGCAGATGAGGTGGGAGTGGATGGCTGCGTTTCACAGGACTGAGATTTCACTGGGCAGATATGATGGCGAAAGACTTAAGGTTGATTGGCGACCCAACATAAAACCATGCTGGTAAGTTGTGAAATAGGTACAGAAGGAGGAGGGAGTGACCCATTTATGAGGATGGCCCAGGGAACTGCTCCGGCCCCACTGCCCTGGGGAATCCAAGGAGACAGTTCTGCTACATGGTGGCCCCTCTGGGACAGAGGGCTTGCCCCCAGCTCTGTGTTCCTGGAAACTGGTGAGTCAGGTGCTGTGCCCGAGACCGAGGGAGGGAGATTTAAACATTAAAATGATCCTTTTCTTGTCCTTGAGGGTCTAAGTTTTATTCCTAAGAACACCCGATTCCCTGGATTGCTCCTTATGTGTCCGTCCTTTTCTGCTGTGCCCCTACTTTTGCTCCTGGTAAGGGAGACATCACTCAGGGGCTGACGTATCCCTCCAGCTCGTGCCAGTGACACCAGACCCCTGTGACGACCGGGTCAGGGGACTCTCAAAGGGAGGAGGTGTGAAGCGAAGTCTTGAGTGAGCAAAACACAAGCCTGGAAGTTAGAGGACGTGACCTTCGGTCCTGAATGTGCCCTTTCTGGTTGCTTGCCACATCTGGTTGATGCTTAGCCCCCGTGCCTGGAACCTAACTGGAACATGAGCTCTCACTGTGACTACCCAGAGACTCCCCCCTTGAAACTACGGAGGGGAGCTTAGAGATTTTACAACTTACCCATAATTGTGAGGCAGCTAAGGTCCCGAGGAGAGAGCCTGGGGCCAAGCTCACTTACCTCTGGAGCCCCAGAGCCAGGTCTGGGGTACACACAGCTCAGACTCCTAGTCTGGTGCCTTCTACAGATTTGTTTTTCTTTCACAAATAGCCATGTGCCTCCCCTCCCCACTTTTGCTAATGGCATAATTGTCTCGCCCATTCACAGCTCTGTGTCAGGCATGCCAGTTCTGTGTTCATTTAAGTGGACAAAGGAGTAAACAAGTTAATTTTGGTCCTACAAATGCAGTGGGTGACAGTTTCTAGTTTTGGGGTAAAAATAATATCATCTCTGATTTGGGGGGAATAAAGTCACTGAGGTCCTGCCATCCAGAAAGGCCTTTTTCATGATAAACATAATGGTCATGATGTTTACTCCTGCTAAGGATGGGTCTAGGACCTCTGGGAAAGCACCCCCCCGCACCACCCCCCCCCCATTTCCCTTCCCCCATCCCCCACTGCCTCTAAGTCTCAGTCAAGGTGTAGGGCTGCACAGGCTCTTGGAACTTTCTACTCTTCCGGGGGCACTGCTTCCCTTTCCTCTTTCCCTCCTCTCTCTCTCTCTCTCTCTCTCTCTCTCTCTCAGCCCCAGGAAGTGGCTCTGTATCACATGCTGGGGCCAGATACCAAGGAGCACCCGCAATAAAGCCCCTGAAAAATCTGTGATCAATACTAGTGAGGAAAGGAAGAAAACAGATGAGATGTTTGGATGCTCACTAACATACATATGCAAACACAGCATCAATGGATTCCCAGAACTGAGTGGCTCCAAAGGACGCAGGAAGACAATAGTCCCAATTTACCACCAGCCTGGATACAAGGAGGCAGGAGGCTGCTGATTTTCTGAACAAAAGAAGGGTCAAATCTCAAGCTCAAACAGCTCTAAATAGGATAAACACACAGGAGAGAACTGGGAAGTAGGGGTGGGACGGTGGGGAGGAGATGCTTAAGGGAGCCACTCGGGGAGTCCTAATGGGAACTGCGGAAAGATAAACTGAGGCACATTAGAAATTCTAAGAGCTTATTTGAGCGAAAATGGATTTGAATCGGGCAGCACCCAGTCCCGCAGAGAGAAAGGAGCTCGGAGGTTCTGTACTCGTAGGCAGCCGGGAACAGAATCAAGGAAGTTGGACGGGACCGAAGCGTGGGCTGGTTCTGGCGGGTCACTTTCCTTCAGGGGATGGCAGGGGTCAATCGGGCTGATGCTCTAAGTAAGTAGCACTGATCAGTCATTCCTGATCGGCAGGGTTAGGATTCCATTTCCGGGAGAGACAGTCATATCTCCGTGGGGTGACATGGGGTAAGCGACTCTCTGCTTGGAGCCTGTTGTCTTGTTTTCAACAGAAGCCACTGGCAGAGACAAAGGCAGGTGACCAGCGTCTACAGGGAAGGGGGAAAGGGAACTGGTTTTGGACAACTGGAATCTGGCTTCCTGACGTTGCTGGTGCTTTATGAAGAGTAGCTTCAGACAGAAGTCCACGCTTCCTCTGCCTCCCCGGTACCCCCCCCCCCCCCAACACACACACACCTGGCTCCCTGGACACACAGACTTGGAGAGTTCAAGTATCCACATCAATAGGTCTTAAACTCATACAGCTTTGGAGTAGGAAGGGCCACATGATCATCTGATTTGACCTCTCTCGTTTTCTACGTGGGGGCTCTGAGTCCTACAGAGATTGCGTACCCTGCCTAACTTTAGTTTTAAGGAGAGATGGGCTTTCGGGACCATGAGAACTTTGAATTGGCTATTACAAGCCCCCTGCTTTCAGCGACCTTCTCTCTGGGCCCAAGAAGTCCTCACCCGATGCGTCCTGTGTGAGACATGGAACAGTCTGGGTTGGGTCTGTGTCTCTCCCAGCTGTTTAGGACACTCAGATGAGGCTCCAGGTTCATGAGAGGGGATTCAGTGCTCATGACCAGGCAGCTACTTACTGGGCGGTGCTTGGTGCTTTTCCCCACCTGTCTGTGTCCTATGTACCCTCAAGGGGCAGATTGAGTTCACGCGCCCAGCACGCATATTCCAACCACCACAGCCTCATGGCCTCTTCCACTGACCTGGTTTTTGGACCAAAACACCAATATTAAGACTTTCTAAATACCAGGCTCCATACCTACTGCAACAGAATCCCTTGCGAGGAGCCTTTCTCAAAACACCAATTCATAGGCCCCACTTCTAGGGATTCTGTCTTAGTAGGACAGACCTGGAATAGAGCTCATTGCTTTGTGTTTTTCTAAAACTCCTACAGGTAATACTGGTGGGAGCCAAGTTCTAGAAATGATTGCTTCCTACCATTAATGAAAATATAAATGAACTTTTTTGTCTATTTACTTAGTGCCAGCCACTCTATGAAATCCCCCCTAATTATCCCAAGAGGAGGGTGCCATTCTCTTTTGGCCAGGAACTCTCACAAGGTCACAAAGGTTTTGAGTGGCAGGACTGGGCTGGCATCCTCCCCATTACCTTCATTATTTGACCTTGAGCAAAAAAGCAAATCTCTTTATTTACTTATTTTTTTAATGTGTGTATTTATTTTGAGAGAGGCAGAGATGGTGCGAGCAGGGGAGGGGCAGGGAGAGAGACAGGGAGAGAGAGAATCCCAAGCAGGCTCCACACTGCCAGTGCAGAGCCCTATGTGGGGCTTGAACCCATGAAGCTGTGAGATCATGACTTGAGCCAAAACTAAGAGTCGGTTGTTTGACTGAGCCACCCTAGCAGGTCAAAAGCAAATGTCTTAAAGGCTTGTGTGTTTCCTCTGGTAAATGAAGAAAGAAATGGCCATTTCATGGGGGTTTTGTACAGAATGAGTCAGTGCTTAGGACATCGTGAAACATACGTGGGGCGCCTGGGTGGCTCAGTTGGTTGAGTGTCTGAGTCCTGATCGCAGCTTAGGTCACGATCTCATGGTTCATGGGATCACTGCATCGGGCTCTGTGTGGACAGAGCCTGCTTGGAACTCTCTCTCTCTCTCTCTCTCTCTCAAAATAAATAAATAAACTTTTTCAAAAAGGACATTGTGAAACATACAGAGAGCACTCACAGTTTGTGTGTGGTATTGTTTTGGGTCACGTGGGAACACAGTTACCTCCCTGAATATGGTTTAAAAAACAAGTTTATGGGGCGCCTGGGTGGCGCAGTCGGTTAAGCGTCCGACTTCAGCCAGGTCACGATCTCGCGGTCCGTGAGTTCGAGCCCCGCGTCGGGCTCTGGGCTGATGGCTCGGAGCCTGGAGCCTGTTTCCGATTCCGTGTCTCCCTCTCTCTCTGCCCCTCCCCCGTTCATGCTCTGTCTCTCTCTGTCCCAAAAAAAAAACAAAACAAAAACAAAAAAAAAAAACAAGTTTATGGTGTAGTTAAACTATGACAAAGTATATGTTGTCCGGACTCCAAAGGAGTCCTCTGCTCTGGAAGTGTTACTGTTTACAGTGACAAAAGACTTTCGCTTGTCACTTGTCATTTGCTCTTCAGGACCCTCAGGAGTGATTACTTTTTAATGCATTTGCAAAAAAAATAAATAAATAAAAATAGCAGTCAGGGAACTCAAATGAACTGCCTTAAGTTTGTATTTTTATTAGGTCCGTTCTGATTTATCAGAGGTTCTAGCCTTATACGCCCATGAATATTTTTGTTGACTCAAAACCCCAAGATATTATTTATCTTTACCCTAAAGCAAAACAATTTATCCCCTACCCTGCCTCTCCGATCCTCCCCCACCCCCCTGTCCCTCCCCAACCTCATCTAGAAAACACTCAGGAATGGGCCAGGGTGCATTACGAGAACCCCCTTGGGAAAAGAGCTCCTGTTTGACTGTTTTGAGTAAGTTTGGAATTTTTCATTTTATCCTAAGGTCAATTTACCCACCCTAGAAATGACACAGCTTTGATGAAATGTCCTGGCGTAAGATAGATCGTTGGTGCGGTGAGACAGGAATGAGACACTAAACAGGGAACATATAGTACAAAACACATCATTTCATTCACCCAGCCCTGACAGTGGACCCCCGAGTGATCTGTCCCCTCTGGGCCACTTCGTCCCTTTCCTTGGGAAAGCCCTCGAAACACCGTAGTTTCTCCTGGTCTGTCATTTCTCTGTTCGCCTAGGAGCTTTCTTTCTGAATTTCATCCCTGCTCTCTCTACGTTTTGTTCCATTTCTCTTTTCCCAGACTAATTTAAGGACATTACGCTTCACATTTGGCAGTCTTTCATTAATCTTCCATAAATGTTGATATATTTCTCCTTTAATTCCTGCTAAACTTTATAGATCTTGCAGAAATGTGGCCCATGTAGCTTTTAGTGCCTCCGTGGTAAAACATCCTCTTTAGCAAAATGTATTTCAGTCAGTTGCATTTGACAGTAAGAAATGTTTCCTGAATGGTAAAGCCAGAAGCTGGATCAGTATAGGTTACGCTCCATCGCTGGGGCCACTGACTCAGGACTTCGCTTTTCAGGGTGCGCAGTTTCTGGGGCTCCTTGCGGACACAGAGAAAGCTCTTTCTTTGAGGTTGGGAGGCTGGGGAGGGGAAGGAAGGAAAGGAGAATGTGGGGAGCCTCACGGTACTCTTTGTCCAGAGACAAGGAACATCTCTTCCAGATCTGAGAATCTATCAAACCAATAAATTAGTATTAAAAGAATCAGAACCATGGCACCATTTTAATAAAGCTTAATTTCTATGGATGTCTGGTTTAATTTAGTCAGTTCCTTTCTTCTCTTGGTCCCTCTCTGCACCTCCCCCTTGCCTCCCTTTGTCTGCTTGGTCCTTGGGTTTATTTCCACTGGCTGTGGGTTAACCCACACGCCTGGACTGGTGTTCAGCCAGCTGTTCCTTTCCCCCCCGCAGACCGGGCTTCCAGGGTTCTTGTTCCAAGGCCAGTGCTGGATGCCTGAGTCCTGTGGAGGACGTCCCAGTGTGTTCCCAGCGTCCACACACACAGATCCACAAAGGATTCCATCCTGTGGCTTCATTGCTCACAAGATTCTCACTCCAGTGGAAATTTGTATTTCCTCTCTGAAGCCAATATGGTTGTTTCTCTTCTTTTCTTTTTATTTCAAGATTTAGGCTCTTCTAAAATTGCATTTCACTTCTGTGCCTGGCTGCCCAGTCTGTGTAACGGGGTTCTTTTCCAGCAGTTGTATTTTCTGTGCATTTCCTCTGAGCTTATTCCTTACCCTGAATTACTATGCCTTGATATGCAATCCACAGGGCTTTTCTTTTGAGACTTCTAAAATATTTCCAACATGGGATTTCCATGATATTAAAAATTTTTTATTATGAAATACATCATCCACGGGGAAGAGGATATATAACATATATTTAGAATTTAAAGAAAAATATTGAAATGAGCTCATATGTACCCATCAGACCACATACCAAAGAGAACAACATTGGGACCTCTTCACATTCCGTGTGTCCTTCACAGATCACGCCCCCTCTCTCCCTGCTTGCGCTAACCACAGTCTGGATTGGGTGTAAATCATTCTTGTTGTCGCTTTCATACATGTGTGTCTCCCTAAATAATATATTATTTACTTGCTTTCCGTGTTTGATTCTCATATAAATGAAGTCATACTGCCTATGTTCTCCGATTTTGAATGTTTTACTCAATACTATATCTTTGAGATGCATCTAAATTTTTACATAGAGCTATATTCACTCATTTTTACCATATAGTAGTGTCTGTTTTTTTCACAACAATTTTACACAACAATTTGTTGATCCTTTTTTTTTTTCTCTCCTGGGCATTTGTGCCGGTTTTAGTTTCTTTGCTATTTTAAAAGCATTACTTCTGAACATTCTTTTATGTTTGCTGGAGTAGAATCGCTAGCTGGTAGGCTCTATACATCTTCAAGTTTCCTAGGTAGTTTTTTACTGAATTATTTTCCAATCAGTGGAGTCAATTTATCCTCCAGTTAGCGGAGGATAAAACTTTTCACTGCACATTCTTGCCAACTTCTGGTATTGTCCAACACTTACATTTTTGCTAATCTGTTGGTTGTGTAGTTGCGTATCACTGGGATTTTAACTTGCATTTCACTGATTACTAATCAAATGAGTACCTTTCATACATTTATTGGCCATTGGTGTTTTCTCTTCTGGAAAATGCATGTCTATGACTTTTGCCAATTTTTGATTGGCATTTTGTCTTTTTCTTTTTAAATTGTAGTGTTTTTTTTTTTTCTGAACACAAATATTTTATTGTGGTGTGTTTTGCAAAAAAAAATATTTTTCTTGGGGCGCCTGGGTGGCGCAGTCGGTTAAGCGTCCGACTTCAGCCAGGTCACGATCTCGCGGTCCGGGAGTTCGAGCCCCGCGTCAGGCTCTGGGCTGATGGCTCGGAGCCTGGAGCCTGTTTCCGATTCTGTGTCTCCCACTCTCTCTGCCCCTCCCCCGTTCATGCTCTGTCTCTCTCTGTCCCAAAAATAAATAAAAAAAAAAACGTTGAAAAAAAAATTAAAAAAAAAATATTTTTCTTAATCTCTGGCTTGTGTTTCACTTTCTTTATAGTGTCTTTTGCTCAAAGTATGTTCTATTTTAAAAAAAAAAAAATTTTAACGTTTATTTATTTTTGAGCCAGAGAGGAACACAGCACGAACAGGGGAGGGTCAGAGAGAGAGGGACACACAGAATCTGAAACAGGCTCCAGGCTCTGAGGGGTCAGCACAGAGCCGGACGCGGGGCTCGAACTCACGGACTGTGAGATCATGACCTGAGCCGAAGTCGAACACGTAACCACTGAGCCACCCAGGTGCCCCAAAATATGTTCTATTTTTAATAGAGTTGAATCCTTAAGTTTCTTTCTTTATGATTTTTGCTTTTTAAAAAAAATATATTTATTTATTTTGAGAGAGATAGAGACAGCATGAGGGAAGGAACAGAGAGAGAGAGAGAGGGAGACAGAGAATCCCAAGCAGGCTCCATGCTGCCAGCACAGAGCCTGGTGAATGGCTCGAACTCACAAAACCGTGAGATCACGACCTGAGCTGAAACTAAGAGACAGACTCTTAACACCCAGGCGCTCTTATGATTTTTGCTTTTTGAGTCTGGTTTAAGAAATCTTTTTCTACCTTGAAGTCATGAAGATCTCCTCTGATATTTTATTTTAAAAATTTTAAGTTTTGGTGCACCTGGGTGCCTTGGGATTCTCTCTCTCCTTCTCTCTCTGCCCCTCCCCTGCTCATGCTCTCTTTCTGTCTCTCTCAAGATAAGTAAACATTAAAAAAAATTAAAGAAAAATTTTAAGTTTTGTCTTTCATGTTTAACTGATAATTCTAGCTGCAACTGATCTTTGCAAATAGTGGAAAGTAGGTATTCAATGTTATTTTTTCCACAGGGCTAACTAATTTTCTCCTCATTACTTATTGAGTAGAGTCTACTTTATTGACTTTTTTCACAAAGTCAATTCTGTCACCTATTCAGTTTCTGGAATCTCCATTTGATTGCAGTTGTCTATGTATCTTACCCTGGCCCAAATGACACAGCTTTTTACCAGACTTTTTAATAATCCTTGGTTATAAATTCACAATCTTGGGGCACCTGGGTGGCTCAGTTGGTTAAGCGTCCAACTTCAGCTCAGGTCACGATCTTGTAGTTCATGAATTCGAGGCCCTCGTCGGGCTCTGTGCTGACAGCTCAGAGCCTAGAGCCTGCTTTGGATTCTGTGTCTTCGTCTCTGCCCCTCCCCTGCTCATGCTCTGTCTCTCTCTCAAAAACAAATAAACATTAAAAAATTTTGAAAAAAGTAAATTCCAATCTCATCCTTCTTCTGTATTAGCATTTTGGCTATTCTTAAACTTTGCTTCTTAGCTATAAGTGTTAAAATCTGCTCAGAAAAAAACCAGAATCTTCTTTGGAATTGAATTGAGTGCAAAAATGATTTGGGGAGAATTGACACCCATGAATGAGTAAGACGTATCTCTCAATTTATTTAAGCTTTCTTTAATGTATTTCAATGACATCATTTTCGCCCTAAACCTTTTGTCTTCACATCTTTGGATACATTTGTCCCTTGTACATTTTATCATCATAAACACACACACATATGCAAAATGTTTTATAATGCTTTCATAGGCTTTATAGCCATGCAATTAGCTTTTGCAGATTAATCTCATTCCTGGAAACACTGCTGAATTATTTTATTAATTCTAATAATTGATCTCTGTTTTGTTTTGTTTTTCTATGTAGACAATCATTTGAAAATAATGACAGTTTAATTTTCTTTTTTCCAATCCTTATACTTATTATATATTTTTTTGTAATCAGATCGAGCTGTAATCAGATCTAGGCTCCAATGCAATGTTGACTAGAAGTGATGACAGTGGGCTTTTTAAATCTTACTCCCAATTTGAAAAAGAATGCTTTTAATATTTGCCATGAAATATGGAGTTGCTATAGTTGTTGGCATATACTTTTTACCAGATGAGGGAAATCACATCTATTCCAAGTTTTCTAAGATTCTATTTTTAGAAGTCCTGAATATCAGCTGAATTTTATCAAATTACTCTTCTGTATTTATTGAGATGACCATATATATTTTTTAGTCTTTTTATATATGGTAAGTCACACAAATGCATTTTCTCTTACTGAACGTATGTTGGAATAAGTCTAATTTGCTAACGATGTATCATCTTTTTATACATTGCTAAATTTGATTTTCTGAGAGTGTGCTCAATAATTTTTTATCTAAATTTATGAATGAAATTGGTCTGTAATTTTTATATAGTTATAATTTTCTTGTCTCATTTGAATTTGCAGCTAGATTATTCCTATAGAATGCATTAGCAATATTCCCTCTTTTTATAGTCTTTCAAAGGGTGTGTGAAAAATTGTGTGAACTTACCAATTTTTTAAATGTTTGGTGGAACTCATCTATAAAACCATCTGGAACTGGTATGTTTTTGATGAGTAGATTATTAACTGGTTATTCATTTTAATGAACGGTTTTAGGTAGAATGTTTTACTAGTGATTTGGATCAGGTACTGGGCTAGTCAGGGTAGATATCAATCAACAGTCCTGGAAGGATCTGTAGGCCTACTGTCCCCAGAATTAACCGTTAGTTGGTGGATTATAGAGAGGTTTATGGGATCCTTGAGGAAGGGTCAAATGTGGTCCAGGTGGCACTTGGGGATCAAGGTAGGGCCTCTTAGATGCTAATGTGTAGATGTTTTGATACTTAATAACTTACATGACCTGTATTACATTAACACAATGTGCCCTGGCTGAATACAAGATTTTTCTAAATTGGCTTAAAAATTTTCTATTTTTCTAATACATTTCTAATAATCAGCTCACTTTACTCGTATAAAATTGTCATAATATTTATTTACTATCTATTTAATCTTTGGTGCATCGGTGACTCTGTTCTTTTATTCCTAATATTGTGTTTTGAGGCCTCCTCTTTCTGTCCTTGTCTTTCTCTGTGATCGGTTTTGCAAAAGGTTTTTATTAGACTTTACAAGGAACCTACTTTTGGGTTTGCTGATGCTTTCCATTGTATGTTTGCTTCCTGTTTCATCTGTCTCAGCTCTTACCTATTTTTTCTTTTGATTAATTAAAAGAATCAGCATTAATTTAAATTTCCCTCCAATCCAGCTTTTCCAGCATTTTCCAGATTTCACATACGCCGTTTTCATTGTCATTGTCATTCAGTCCAAAGGTGTTCTGAGCTGAAAGGGTTTCTCCAGCTGTTCCAGCTACCATTTTGCTGGAATTCAAGGGATCACTGGTCCTCTTTAACATCTCTGTGAGGACTAGGAAAGAAATGATTATTTAATTTTCTCATTAGAAATTGGTGTAACTGAAGTTTTAAATCAAAAAGAATCCTTTGTTTCTCATTATGCTTGCCAAAATGCCAGAAATGAAATAATTAAATAAAGGCATGGCTCCTTTTGACAATCTGTTAAAAATAAACAGGAAAATTAATTTTTCTCTCTTGCTTGCTTGCATGCCCACCCCATGTATTTGTTCCAGCTTTATTGAAATATTATTGACACATAACATATGTAAGATAAAGATGTACAACGAGATGATTTGATGTGTGTGTAGATTGCAGAGTGATTACCACGATAAGGTTAGTTAACACCTCCATCCTGTCACATAATTACCTTTTCTGTGTGTGGTGATAACATTTAAGATCTACCCTCTTAATGACTTTCAAGGATGTAGTACAGTATTGCTAATTATAATCACCATGCTGTACATTAGATGCCCAGAACTTATTCATCTTATATCTGGAAGTTTGTACCCTTTGGCCAACATCCCCTTTTCCCCCTCACTTTCCTGCCCCTGGGAACAACCAATTTACTCTCTATTTCTGTGCGTTAGGCTTTTTTAGGTTCCACATGTGAGAACATACAGTATTTGTCTTTCTCTGTCTCATTTATTTCATTGAGCATAATGTCCTCAAAGTCCATCCATGTTGGGCAAAAAGAAGGTTTTCCTTTTTGAAAAAATATGGCCAAGTAATGTTCCATTGTGTGCAACTATATACACCAAGTAAGAGAAAGAGGAATATTGATTCATTGAGAAATAAAGACAGAGACCTTGAGGCAGCCCTTATGAACACAGAGACCCCAGATGTGCGCACACACATAAACACACACATACATTCACACAGAGAAAAAGAGACACACACGTGGGGCCTGGCGATGAGAGAATAGACAGAAAGGGAAAGGAGAGAGAAGAAAGAGGAAAAAGCAGATTCACACAGAGAAGGAAAAGCAGAATAAGAAATACCCAAAGGGAGATCAAAGTTTAAAAATACAGAAATAAGGGTGCCTGGCTGGCTCAGTTGGGTAAGCGTCCGACTCCAGCTCAGGTTATGATCTCGTGGTTCACGAGTCCGAGCCCCGCATCGGGCTCTGTGCCGACAGCTCAGAGCCTGGAGCCTGCTTCAGATTCTGGGTCTCCCTCTCTTGCTGCCCCTCCCCTGCTCATGCTCTGTCTCTCTCTGTCTCAAAAATAAATAAAAACATTAAAAAAAATTGTAAATACAGAAATAGGCCAAAGGATACAAAAACACACAAATACGCAAACACACACACAGACACACACACATACACACACGAAGAGAGAGTGTGAACCATTGTGAATGGATGTGAAATTCAGGAAGAGTCAGGGGCTCAGAGAGAATGAGAGCTAGAGCCGCACACGGAGGCAGAGAGGGACAGAGACAGCCATACGGAGGGAGAAAGACGAACTAGGACAGACGCGGACAGAGGGATAGAGGGCTGGGGTTGGGCAGGTGCAAGACAGGAGGAGAGAATAACAAGACGGAAAGATGGGGAGAGTCTGTGAGAGATATCTACAGACAGGGAGCTGGAGAGAGGCCGGAGCCAGCAGCCCCCAGAATGAAGTAGTAAGTAAATAAAAAGAATAAAGAAACCGGACAGCACCAGTTAGCAAGGTCAGGTATCATCCTATCTCTTCCTTTCAGCTCTTCCCTGTGCTGGAGGACAAAACACGGAGAGACAGACGCAGGCAGAATAAGGAACTGGGTCAACCTCACACAATGACTTTTTCAATATGGTGCGAAATGTCCAGAGAACATACTTTTTTAGTTTTCCTCTAGATGTTGGCATTGGACACTAGTGGTTCCAGTCAGCACAACATCTGGAAATGAAAGTTATATAGACGCCCCGGGGACCTGGATTAATCACCTTCCCTGCTGCTTCCTCCAATGAATCAGCAGCAACTTCGAACAATAAAACAGCCCTGAACTGGTGATTTCTCAAGGGTTTGTTAATGATGTGGTTCTCAAAAAATATATCAATTAAAAAGTACCTATTGAATGGCATAATTTATCACCCCGTTGCTGTGTGCTGTAGGGAAATTGTAAAAACCAAAACATATACTTCCAGCATGTAAGGAATTCATAATTTAGTTATTGAAGATTAGACAAATAGATTACTATCTCAGAGGAAAAATAAGCCATGAAATGTTGAGATTCTGTGTATTTATTCTACTTATATAAATGTATAACGTTGACTAGAAAATAAGTTCTATGAGGACATCGAGTTTTATTTGTTTTGTTCATAAGATCCCCAGAGCCTAGAATAGTACTTGGCATATAGCAGACACTCAATTTCTCATTGAAGGCATCTAAATGGCATTGGAGGTCAGACAGATTTATCTTTTACTATTTATCAGTTGTGTGGTCTTGGGCATGCTAGTTAGCTCACCTCAGTCTTACCATCTGTAAAATTGGATGACAACCTCACCACTGCCATAAGTCATCATGAAGACTAAATCGGGTAAGATATACAAACACTCAGTCCAGCACGGGAACAGTGGCAAACAGTTCAGAATGGCATATGTTATTCTGATTTATTACTGTCCAATTATTAACATAGCTTCTACCTCAAAACATGTTGCCGCTGGGTGGAAATCACTATAGCACTCCAAAAATTAAAATTGTATCTGGTTCAAAAAATATCTTATCATTCCAATTTTGGGGAATTAAGAGGACTCTTCCCTCAACCAAAATGAGTGAGTGCATTAGAATGATATTGTAGGAAATATGATACGTTGTCTTTAAATTCATAGACTTCTTATTTCGCTTACAAGACTGTATCGTATTAATGGCATCATTCGCTGCCGTATCACTAGCGACCGTATTTGTATATGCACAAAAGAATTCTAGTTGTCTCTGTATTTGCCTGGTGTGATTCTGTGTGGAGGTAAAGGGTCAGGTCCCAGAAATGCAGATGTAAGAGCTAACTCGAACATCCCAGGGAACAGTGACCGATATTTCCAGTCACGTCCAATTGTGCTGCTGGCATAGAAACACACGGAGTGATGATGCTAAAAAAAGTCAGCACATTTTCAATTCAGATTGACACAATTCAAGAGATAGACATAACTGACATTTGTTCAATAATGTTCAAGGATGTCAAAGAATCTGTGAAAGAAAGTTTGATATCTCTAGTCAGCTTAAAGTCAAGTACTACACTGGGAAAATATGTTTTAGGCAGATGCAGATGTTCTCAGATGAAATGTTCCTTTAAAAACTTGAGGATGGGGGCGCCTGGGTGGCTCAGTCGGTTGGGCGTCCGACTTCGGCTCAGGTCACAATCTCATGAACGTGAGTTCGAGCCCTGCGTCGGGCTCTGTGCTGGCAGCTCGGCACCTGGAGCCTGCTTCGGATTCTGTGTCTCCCTCTCTCTCTGTTCCTCCACCGCTCGCATTCTGTCTCTCTCATTCTCAAAACTAAAGAAAGATTTAAAAAAAATTAAAAAACAAACAAACAAAACTTGAGAATGGCGTTCAGCCTTGGCACACCCAGAGCATCACTTAGGCCTGCCTCTTGGTAATCAGTCAATCAAACATCTCTTGCCCATGGTTCTGTGTGTGTGTGTGTGTGTGTGTGTGTGTGTGTGCCTTAATTGTTTGGTTGGAATTTGGTCACAGACAATGTACCGACAGAAATGAGATCTCTGTTGATATAGTTGAGACCCCAAGAGCACGAACTTAACCTTTTCTGGCTGCACTAGCCATTTACCACCATTCACACACCTGATATACAGCCAGCTAGGAACTTTGATCGTGTTTCGGGACATCACCATGCTTTTCCTTTTGTGTGCTAATTCTCAGGAGATTTCCACCACATCAAATATTCTCCTATTTTCTTATTTGCTTGTTCACATCCTACCTGTTCATTGAAATCCGTCTCAAATGACACCTTTATAGCCTTCCTCATTCTACCATGAGGTATAATTTCTCCCTTACATGAAATGCTCTCAGGCTTACTACTAAATTGTAAGGTTCTACATGGCAAAACCTCTTTCCACTTACGTTTGTATTTCCTGTAGAAAGAGACTCAAGACGTTCCAATAAAACGTGCTCACATTAATGACCCCAGCTGCTCTTTCCAACAGATATCCGTAACTTTGCATGTAAGCTGACAGGGCCCTCCTGCTGTGGGCAGGCCATAATTCTCCACACCTTAGTGTGGGCATGCATTTGGCTGTGGCCAATGGCATGTTGGTACATGTTATGGGAGAAGAGACTTGCAAAGTGCTTGTGTGCCTGGCCTCCATGTTCTTGCTCTTCTGACATGACATGAGGAAGCCATTCGCAGGATGAGGATGAGAATATGGGACATACTGAGCAGAGTGGCTCCAGGTAAGATGCTCCAGTCAAGACCTGGAGAGCCCCTTGGCCTTCCAACAGGCATGTAGGCAAACTCGGTCAAGATCAGCTGAGATGCAAAGGCAGACATGTAGCAAATAAATATCTATTGTTCCAGGCCACTGAGTTTTGTTTTTTTTAAATCTTTTTTTTGGGGGGGAGATCGAGTCATTTATTGATCATATTTGGAAAAAGAGTCAAGCTGCAAACAGAAGTCCAAGAAATTTATCCATTGTGGATATTAACTGGAGGTTGAAAATGTACTTAAATTTACAAGCAAAACAATTTATCTCACTTTAAAAATGTCACATACTTCAAATACGTTTGTATTGTATATATAATACTCACTAACCGCACTTTAACAAAAACATTACATTTAAGCTTATATTATGTGCAAGGTACTGCACTAACTGCTTTATATATTCGGCAAGGTAGGGGCACCTGGGTGGCTCAGTCGATTAAGCAGCCGACTTCGGCTCAGGTCATGATCTCGCGGTTCGTCGGTTTGAGCCCCACGCCAGGCTCTGTGCTGACAGCTCAGAGCCTAGAGCCTGCTTCAGATTCTGTGTCTCTCTCTCTCTTCCCCTCCCCTGTTCATGCTCTGTCTCGCTCTGTCTCTCTCAGTCTCTCAAAAATAAATAAATGTTAAAAAAATTATATTTGGCAAGGTATCAGGCCACTGAGTTTTGTAGTGACTTGCTGCACAGCAATTTTGTAACACCAGCCAATGGTCAGGTACCCAATAAATGTCTTCAAATAAACTGTAATACAATTATTTTCTAGATTCTCAAATTAAATATTTAAGGATTAATTTACTCACACTTAAAATGAGGAACAGTGATCTCTCGGAGACATTATGGATTCATTAAGTGCACGTTATAACGAGACTAAGAGCACAAGCTACAGGGATGTTGTGGTTCTGGGAAGTGTAAATTTCAGAGATGATGACCTGTGGAAAATGTAGAGACTTATAAGTGAATGGCAGTTGCTTTGTTGGATTTAGAACTGGCCAATGGACATGTCCCCAAAGGAGTGGAGTGGCAAACGTCAGTAGGGAAGATGATTTTTAAGCGAGCGCCAGTCTCCAGCATCACCCATACCTGATCGATTCATGGCTGTTCAGTGTTCTTTCTGAAGCATGAAGCCCAGCGACAAGCTCTGCATATGGGGGCCCTACACCAAGTGTAAGGACTACAGAAATATCAGGGGTGCTGGTGATGGTGACGGTGATGATGGTGAGCCGTGAGGTTCTGGCCATCCCTGGCTTTCTCAGATTTTATTTCACGACACAATCTGAACTTTAAAATCCCTGTTCTGCCTTTTTACGAAAGTCATATTAAGGTGGGGATTTTTTTGACATGAATACCATAGGAATAAAATAAAATGACTGTAAATGTCAGGCAAGAGAACAGACCATTTGTCTTTACTTTGAACCCTAAAGCTCAGTTCTCTCGAAGCCCTAATAATAGGCTTATATTTATAAAAAGTATGTTCACTATTGACATCTTTTCTCATCTCCAATCCAGCCTTGCGAGGCAAATAAAGGTATGTATTAACATTCCCCCCTCCCCCCCACCCCCCACCATTCAACAGATGGTATAGTTACAACCCAGACAGACCAAGGTATTTTCCCCAAGGTTATACCAGAAACGAACGGTAGAGCCGGAATCAGAATTCGGGTCAGCTGCCCCAGGGCATATATTGCTTGATGATATTGTCTCTCACAAATATATGTGGCCAGCTTCTTCCAAAAATGTAGTGCAAATGGAAGAAAAGCTTCCAGTCACCACGCCTACCATAACCTTCATGCAAGTTGTCATATAGATAGCTGAGGTGCCGAGAGTCAAGTGAACAGAGTTGGCCGACGTGTGTGATTTGAGTGGTGAAAAGCTTTGACTGCTGAGCTCAGGTGTCTCTGGGTTGTGAGGCTGCATCTCCTGGACAGAAATGGAGGCAGAACGAAGTGTGCATCTAAATTACTGTCACTTGTTATTGATTTACTGATGGCTTCTAAAAATGTCGCATTTGAACTGTCAGTGAATTTGCCTACTGTTGGCACGAGTGATGAAAGCAAGTGTGAACCATAATTGATTAGGCCTCATTTGCTTATCTATATTATGCTAATTAGATCTGCAATCTTTCCCTTTGTACCATCACCCAGTGACAGAGTAAATCAGGGTGATTGGGATGCAGATAGGATTAGAGGCAAGAATGTAAGATTGAACAGCCCCCATCTTATCAGAGAGGAAGTTTGTTTCTTGACGATACTTGTCCTTAGAAATAGAGCTTTATGTGACTCCCTTCCCTGGTGTTTTCTTTGGGATGGCTTTGCTGAAATTAATTTTAACTTTCTGGACCCAGACCTTGAACGCTTTTGGGTAAACCCTGTCCTCTGGCTAGTGATGATGTGGTCAGAGTGAGAAATCTTTTAGCAAGAGACTAGGACCGCATTAGAGACTCTCCCAGGCAACTTCTGATAGTCTCGGGGGAACCTCAGTTTATTCTCCCTGGCCTCCCACCTGCCCACAGGAAGTGAAGATTTTCTTCCATTTTGCAAGAGGTTAACTGGACTTCAAAGGCCGAAGTGTCCCGGAGTCTAAACTTTTAAGAGTTTGCTTTAAAAAAAAAAAAATGTAATGTTTATTTATTTTTGAGAGAGAGAGAGAGTGAGCAGGGGAGGGACAGAGCGAGAGAGAGAGACAGAGTCACAGAATCTGAACAGGCCTCAGGCTCTGAGCTGTCAGCACAGAGCCCGGCGCGGGGCTTGAACTCACGAGTGGTGAGATCATGACCTGAGCCGAAGTCGGACGTTCAACCAACTGAGCCACCCAGGTGCCCCTGGAGTCTAAACTTTTAAATAAACTTTTTAGTGGCGATACTTATATAACTTCAACACAGCACGTAGACCTAAGGAGCGTCCGATGCTGGTTTAGGGGAATCCACTAACCTCCAAGCATGTGTTGAACACTCACTTATCGGCCAAAGTATGGTTACTGGGCAATCTGTGTGACAATCTCGTAATGTGCTTGTTAACGTAGAGACTTGTGAAGCCCACCCCAGCAATTTCTGAATCAATCTCTGGCATTGGCATCTGAGTAGCCACACTTTTAACAAATTCTCTGGATAATTCCTATTCGTATCAAAGCGTGAAAACTATGGTCTTAGTGGGATTTGATCACACGGAGCATAAGAAGGAGATTCTGGCCATAATTAGCTTCAAATCTAGATAGGATGATGATGATGGTGATGGTGATGATAACATAACAAAATTAATAAACAAGATTATTTTAAAATCTCAGGGAGGGAACATTAAAAAAAGCATCTAGTCTAGTCTAGTACTTGTCAAATGAATTTTATGTCTCAAATCCCATAAGGAACCCGACACATAAACTGTTACTGTTGAAAGGGCAGGGGACCTGATGCCCTGTCATCTTGGTCACTCTCTTTTTTTCTCACCGTGGCCTCCAGGAATATGAGGGACTTTGTGTTTCCCCTGGGAAAATCATGATTGTGGAGAACAAGTTGAAGCAACCAACAAACAGTAGAAAAGATGCTCCAGCTCATTAGCCATCAGAAGGATGCAAATTAAAACAACTCTATACCCCTCACATTGGCAAAAATGTAAATGAGTTGGCTAGACTAGCAGGCGTGGAGTGCTCTTAAACGTTGCTGGTGAAATTAAATGCTTACAGTATTTATGAAAGTTCTGACAATATACTTTTTCTTTGATGCGGCAATCCTGTTCCTGGGGATTTATCCCACAGAAATGAGAGGACAAGAACACACGAGGATGTTTATTGCAGCGTTTTCTGTTGCTAAACACCGAGAACAAATAAAGGCTCATCGATAGGAAAATGGAATTGTAGCCTACCCGTATGATGACAGGTTATGCGGTCATTAAGATGATTAACGTAGTCCTGTGCCAGGAAGCTTAGAGAAATTATCAGCATGTATTTTTACTTGAGAACAAGTATATTTTAGCAACACCAAATTTCGTAATATCAGGCAAGTCCTCCATATAGATATATTTTATCGTAGATGCATGTTTTTATATGATGAAAGTTGGAGGGTTGTTCATGTTGTTAGTGTTGAGCATTGGAGCAGAGAGGAAAGGAAGATAAAGGGGAAAACACTGTGTAAAGAATATGGTCTGTGAGGGGCGCCTGGGTGGCTCAGTCGGTTAAGCGTCAACTTCAGCTCAGGTCGTGATCTCATGGTTTGTGAGTTCGAGCCCCGTGTTGGGCTCTGTGCTGACAGCTCAGAGCCTGGAGCCTGCTTCAGATTCTTTGTCTCCCTGTTTCTCCGCACACGCCCCACCTCACGTTCTCTTTCTCTCAATCTCTCAAAAATAAATAAACGTTAAAAACTTTTTTTTAAATAAAAAAATTAGGGTCTGTGGTATAAACACAAGCTACGTCCCATTTATGTGTAACTGTGCATCTGTCATGTACATGCAAAATGTGAGATAGAAAGATAGTCGCCAAAATTATTAATAGTGGTGGGATTTCAGTTAACTTTTATCTCCCTCATTATTGTGTGATTCCACCCCGCCCCCGCCCCCAGCAAAGACACGTTGTGAAAAATAAAAGCAAAACTGATTTTGTTCAAAACTCATTTTGTAAATAAGAAATCTAAAAGTCCGGGAAATGTGGGTGAGGTGATTTACCTCTGGTCAAATAATAAGTGAATGACAGAGTATGGATCAGAACCTTGCTCCCCACCAGCACTAACGATCAGCAGTTTTTGCTGATGTAGCTTAGAGAGATTATCAGTACACAGTAGACAGACGCTTGTAGATGGTAGGACATAAATGAGTCTAGGGACGGAAAAATAGCCCATAAATACCATTTCAAAAAGTACCCTTGAAGAAACGGTAAAATGAATTTGTATATGTTTCGTATGTATTCATACACACTGATTTGGAAGTGAAACAATGGACGCTATTCTGTTTGTCATCCAAACTACTTCTACAAGATTCAAGAACTGTGAGATTATGGTAGAGTCCATTAACAGGGCAAGCCACTTCTGTCCTAAGACACAGAGGTTTTGAGTGTTAGTCTGACCTCATTTTTCAAGAAAAGCTCTACATTCTAAATGTTGTTTACAATTTTCTTTTTTTACTATATTCCACCGTTTCATAGGAGTATAGTTACAAAAGTCACAAGGTGTATTTTAAGCTGGGAATATTTTATAATGCTGCCAATCTTTCTCACCTGAGGAAACAATGTTATGGAATAAAAAGATACTCAAAGAAGTTCTCAAAACAATATTATCAGTTCTATTCAAAGCCATTGTGTTTTTTTTTTTTAATCACGGCTTACTGGTTTTATGACAGTAAGTATTATTAATATACAAAGAAATTAACCAAGGGATTAAACGTTGGACTGGGGGCGCCTGGGTGGCTCAGTTGGTTAAGTGTCTGACTCTTGATTTTGGCTCAGGTCATGATCTCACAATTGGTCATGAGATCGAGCTGGGCGCGGAGCCTGCTTGGGATTCTCTCCCTCTCTCTGCCCTTTCCCCACTCATGCTGCTCTCGCGCTCTCTCTCTCTCTCTCTCTCTCAAAAAAATAAATTAATTAAAAAAATGGCGGGCCAGGTTAATTATTATGGTCCTGAAAATGAGAGCACATAGCATGATCAGGATTCAAACCCCGGGCAGTCAGCTTCCAAAACTCGTACTGCCCCTCACTGATTCCATTATGTGATAATCCTGGCCACTGCTAATGTCTACTAGTTCAAACCTTATTAAGCATGAGACGGAATTGACTGTGTGGTAGTCCGGTTGACTTCTTTGGCGATTCCAATCCATGAGGCATTTGTACAGGTTCTCAAGCCAGACACCCACTGACGGGCCTGATCATTGGAAGGTGTTATGAATGGTGTCTGACACATTTAAAGTGTTTAATAAATGCTAACTATTATAATTAAGCGCATAACTTAGCTCCCAGCCCCTGCGTGTGGCTGATGAGTTTTCTCATGGACAAAGTCCATCTTGTCAGCTACCAACAACCAATACTACCGCCCACGACAGTATCCAAAAATGTGAACCGTCACAGGTAAAGCAGAGCTAAGTTCCATTGCTCTCAGCTGAAAGGCCTCAAGGGTCTTGGTCTTGCCGTGATTCAGTGTGGCCTGTGGGCAGGGCCGACTAGTCCCCATGGCCTTTCAGGCACGTTAGACACACCTTCCCCCATCACGGAACACTGATTGTGTTGGATCCAGAAAGCTGCCACAACAAACACACAGATCTGCAATGTCTCTTGTGTGAACTGTTCCTCCCGAGATGTTGTGCTGTATGTGGAGGTTTCACGAATCCGCATGACTCCTGAGAGCCTCGGGTTTTTACGGATTGTTCAGCAATGTTTAGATATCATGGTATAACACATCCACTAGATCTTTGAGGTAGAGACTCACGTAAACCCGCTTCTCCTAACGAGATTATATCACAGGACATATGCTGGGAGAACAACAGGAGTTATGTTATAGGCCTTTTAACTTAATCATGAAGAAAACTGCTTCCTTTGAATTATATTCTTCTATGCCTAATTTACCAAGTATAACCAAACCTATGGGAAAGTGATATCCTAATTAGGAAGAAACCGTTATGCTTATTTAACATTCCCTTCTAATGGTTATTACTTACAGATAATGCTGGCTCCTGATAATGTTAAAGCTTTACGAAAACTCTGTCCGTACAAAAAGTTAATGATTATAACCTGCTAAAACTGTCCAGCCCGAAACTATCTTTCGAAGTCACTACTGCTGTTCCTGTTTCTGATCCGGGCACGTGTCCCATGGTCTAGCTGAAGATTCCTGTTGCTCACAGAATCAGTCCTGCCTGGCCTACTCCTGCCAGACACAAACACTTCTCCGGTTGTGCGTTCAACCCTTGGAGCCATCAATATCATTCATTGCTCTTTATTTCAGTCCAGTTCTCTCCTTGCCTCATTCTTTGAATTGGATATATGCTGTTCTCTCTCCCCCCGACCCCACTCTCTCTCTCTCTCTCTCATGCAATTCTCTTTATATGACAAAGATCTTAGCTGCCCTTGATGACCAGCCTTTTCCTTTCCAGATTTACTACAATGTCCCCTTAATGACTTCCTCATTGAATTGACCCCCCCAAATATCTTTCCACATTAGCTCTATTCTTTTTTTTTTTTTTTTTTTTTTTCAACGTTTATTTATTTTTGGGACAGAGAGAGACAGAGCATGAACGGGGGAGGAGCAGAGAGAGAGGGAGACACAGAATCGGAAACAGGCTCCAGGCTCTGAGCCATCAGCCCGGAGCCCGACGCGGGGCTCGAACTCACGGACCGCGAGATCGTGACCTGGCTGAAGTCGGACGCTTAACCGACTGCGCCACCCAGGCGCCCCTCACATTAGCTCTATTCTATTGGATTGTGAGCTACCTGGGGGTAGAGCTTGCGTCACATTGATATCATGTCTCCAGAGCTTATCGTGTCCAGCAAATAAATTTCTTGAATGTTATTACATGAAATTAGAATGACTTAGGAGGTTGTAGCAATAGTCTAGATCAGAGAAACCAAAGCATCAAGTGTGAAATAGCTCAGTGCTTATGAGGCAGAAAGTATGTAAGATATGCAGCCAACAAAATAGGATTGGGTGACAGACTATAGGTTCCTGTCTGAATGACTGAGAATATGCTTGGGAGAATGGCAATGACCTTGAGGGGTGTTGTGAAAGGGAACACATTTTCAATTCCCTCAGTTATACCCATGAGACTGTTAGGCTAGGATGGATCTAGACCTTGCTGGTAGGCATGAGCTCACTCCTGAAGATCGGTGAATTATGGGAAAGTTTAGAAATGGAAACCACAATGCTAGTCTAAGTATATACTCCACAAAAGGGAGTGGATCTCAGCCTTCTCTACTGACCCAATGGATGGAAATCAAGAAACCAGAAAATTCAGAGAGATAAGTTAGCAGAAAATCTTGTGAGGGTGAGGGTACAGGGTTCAGTGTTGTCGATTGTCAACTCCTTTGAGCCTCTCTTTATCAGGGTCCTGAGGACCCAAGGCAAGTTTCTGTCCTCAGAGCGGGGTTGGGGGGGGCGGTCAGTGGAGATGATCCTATTGTATTATGGAAATGAATGGTATTTCTTAATGTATGGGGTGTCCTCACAATTTACTCATGCGAACCAGAGCAGCTTCAAGCATTATTTTTCAATCCCTTTTATTAGATGTGCTGGGTCTGACTCAGCAGACTTCAGGGACTGGCTGGCCTCTGGACCTGGCTGATGCGGATAACTGCATTTATTAAGTTGATAGGCACAGTGGGGCCGTGTCCCCATCCCAAACCCCATCTGTTTTGAATCTTACCCAGTCACTACAAGCACATGGCTTAAAATCTGATGAAACAGGTTGGAAGAGGTGGTGATTTTAAAGAGGTTCTGAAAATAAAAGCATTGTGAAGGTAACTGATATATTTTTCCACTCGTGTCATTTCCTTCCTTAGAGAAGACAGGGTGAATTATTTGGGATTGGGGAGAGGCAGCAGTTCAATAGAGTAGAGCAGGCTCTAGGTTTGAAGCCAATGGTCCGTGTTCGAGTCTCGATCCCAGTATAAGGCTTTATGTACAAACCATCTGTGTAACCAACTTATAGAGCTGATTTGACCCATTGCCGGTATACACATCAAACTATTTTTATATTTTTATAGTGTTGTGTCCTTATTATTTCAGGGGGAATCTGTTGGCTTTTGATCTCTTCCAGGATTTTCTTTTTTAAGTTTTTTGGAGTCAGTTTTAAAGCTTCTATTTCATAGTAATTTAAAGGGCAACTGTATTCTTATTAAACCTCTTTATTGGTTGTCACTGATCCCCCTAGATGACGAATGGACAGAAGTGGAGTCTCTGTGTAGCACGTGTGGGACCCATGGGGAAGAACCTCCTCTGCAGAGTTCTCTGAGGTGAGGGAACTTTCTTGGTTCTGGCTTCTTCCAACCCCTCAGCCCTCATGCACAGGGACATACTTCACAGCTCTGGGCTGCTCTCCACCGGCGGCCAGTAGGGTGTTGGCAAGGGAACTCCAGCAAGTTCTTTCTTTGGGTCCACTTGGTCAGGGGGAAGCTAAACATGGCTGCTCCCTGGTTTCTTCTCTCCTCAATTCCTCGTCCCTCCGTTTAAGTAGGTGCAGGTCACATGTCGCAAATCCAATGCCCGTGCAACCATCCATCCAGGCACTGAGATGTCTCATGCCCTTTCTTGTCGACATGGCTATGTCGACATGGCTATATTTGGAGTTTGCTTCACTTGGCTTTTGGTAGGCAAAAATACCCCTTCCTACCCTTCTTTAATGACAAGGCAGAAAAAAAGCCAGACTGACACATTTCGATTGAGTTGATTGTTGGCTCTTAAGAAGCCCTGTGAGTACTGTTTAGATCAGTTATTGGCAGATTTCTTTAGAATATAGGTTAGGGTGCCTGGGTGGCTCAGTTGGTTAATTGTCTGACTCTTGATTTCGGCTCATGTCATGGTCACACGGTTTGTGGGATGGAACCTTGCATCAGGCTCTGTACTGATAGTGTGCAGAGCCTGCTTGGGATTTTCCCTCTCCCTCTCTCTCTGCCCCTCCCTTGCTCTCTCCCTCTCTCTCTCAAAATAAATAAATAAACTTAAAAAAAGAATATGGGTTATTTATCATCTCTTTGCCCCCCCCCCCAATTTGAAGCCTATTCCCTAATTCCAGAGCCAAAGAAAATATCCCACTTACTATTATTTTACATTTAATTTCCATGTGCTCAGAATTTTTTTTTTTTAAGTTCTCCGGGGGGAGAAAAGTGTTTTCTCTGAGGGCTGGGAAGAACCGTAACTAGAGCCATTAAAACGTCATTGTCACTTCTGGGATTGTCTCCCTGGGATATCACTCCGGGGAAGGCGCTAGGTGTCTTTTTGATAGCCTGGACCCTCTGGCACAGTCCCTTTATCCTCGTGGCTTCTGAGTTGGTCCCTGACCTCCAAAGATTACCCAATTCGTGCAGAATCCTAAACCTACCAGATCTTTGTTATATGCCATTACATCCTTTCTTCAGAAGGAATTTCGTTGGAGTTCACTGTTAGGCACAAGATCAAGAGAAGTTATTAGTTAATTTTGTTTGTTTGTTTCCTCACACGATGACATTAACACTAAGACTATATGCTTCATGATGTTTGCAACATTTGAGAATTAAGACCATATATGGAAAGAAGACCAGTTGTGCATATAAAGTGTTATTAACGGTGATTAATTAGGGCACAAAGCCAGTAATAAATACTAAGTGTCAAATAATAGGCTCCAATTTATTTTTACCTTGGGCATTCCAGGTGTCTGCATACATTTTTACTGAGTTGCAAAGATGCATGGTCTAGTGTAGGCTGTGTTCTGATCTTCACGGAGTGTTCCTTTCCTTGGGAAGAAAATGCAGTTATGCCCACCACCAAAGCTAATTTTAACTCAACTTTCTGAACAACTTGAGTTCATACTCCATTGTCAGAAAGGGTAATTAATGAACCATCAAGAAACAAAGGTTGGATAGCTTCCTCTTCCTTTTTCACATGCCAAGCCATTTTTCTTAATGGCAGCGTTCAGAGCTGAGTACACACACAGGCTAAAAGGAGCTTATAGGAGGTGGATGTTTTTATCTTTCCTGTTGGTTGCTGTGTTGAACTTTCTGGGCTTTGTGTGTTGACTCAATTTTCATTTCCTAGTCAGTTCTACTCCACACCTGCTCTTCAAAGGCATTCCCTGCTTTCAGAGATGAGCAAACTCCAAGGCTGCCTTGTCCCATTACAGGACGAAGGGGACTGATTAATTCTCAAGCATGTTTATTAGCACCTTAGGGGCTGTGGAGCCTGCTCCCACTTCTGCTTTTGCTCTGGGCCTTGCCCATGAAAGAAGAAAATTAAAACAGTGCCACCAGTTTTTCACCTGTGAGGTGGTTTTTTGGGGTGTGTGTGTGTGTGTGTGTGTGTTTCTCTGTGGGGGGGGGGGTGAAAGGGCCATGGGCAAATGGAACATCTATGAACATAAAGATGTAATAGCAGGACTTACCCCTTATTTGTCAAAGGGGCCCTGTTTTGAAGGCATCCCCAAATCTGGTGGAAGTTGTTAATCAGTGAAGTCAGAGAGTAGACATGATGGACACTTTTCAAGAAGAAGAAATACCATATGATGTGGTGGGAACAAAACGCAGAACCACAGGGTAGGAACTGTTTCCTTCTCCCCTTCAAAGTGGAAATAATTGCATTTTTTGAAGAGTACAAAAGTGATTCATGGCCATTGTGAACATATTAGAAAATACAGAGAAAATCTTTCAAAAAGGAGAATAAACATAATCTTAGCGCACATGTTTGAACAAATAGCTACCAATTCCTTGTGCTCCAGCTTTATTCTTTGGAATCCCCTGTTTAGGCATGCCTTAGTGCTCCCCAATTCAATGAAATTCCCTGACTTGGGGGCTCAGGACCATGATGCTTTTCTTCACAGACTTGCTGGTAATCATAAATGACTCAATTGTGCATTTGCTATAGGACAGACCTTATTCTGGGGACCCAACAAGTATGAGCTTATTTAATTCTGACGCCACCACTGTGGGGTGCACTTTAATATCATGTCTGTTTACAGATGAGAAAACTAGGGCTCAAAGAAGTCAAGTAACCGACACCACTCACAGTTATTCAGAAATGGAGGTAGGAGTGTGAATCCATGACCTTCAGCACCCATGAGCCATGAGCCTAAACTTCACACTTTACTGCCTTTCTCTTGTAGGAATGCAAGGAGAATCCTCAATGATAATCTGGCTCTGTAGATACATGAAGGCAGATAAATGGGACTACGAACAAAATTTTCTTTTCCCTAGAGGACTACACAGGTCAGTCTCTTACCTCTGGTCTAAGATCTACTCAAATTCTTTCCTTTCCCCAGGTTAAGAGACCACTGTGTCCACAGGGAGGTGTGGTTAAAGTTCAGCTTCCTTGGGCATGCAGAGGACACAGGATTCAGCCTTGCATGTTGGTTACTTTGCAAACAGTATTGTATTGATTTTGGCCCTAGCAATAGGAACACGAGCAGCCACACATTTATGTGCCCTTTTTGCTCAAGTGAGAGCAAAGTCTTAATCAGGCCCAGACATTTAGAATCCTATATTAAAGAGAGATATATAGATATGAATCCAATAGATGGTTGCTTCTGTCATTTTACTTTAATTGTAATTTTGCAACTTCAACAACAGAAGATCCATTAGGCTTTCCCCCTCAATCAATACACAATATATTATCAGTCTAGACGACCAAAAACGACTTGTATAAAATATCAGCGCGTCACATTTTCATTATGTAAATGGAACTCTGCAGGAGAATTAATTGATTATTCAGTTACTATGGATCAGTCTCAGATGTCTTAGTGAGATAAGAGAGAAACTTATCAAGCCTCTCCAGTGACTATAACTTAAAAAGGAACAAGGTAAAAAAAAAAAAAAAAAGAGAGACAGAAACACAGAGCACATTTCGCTTTCATTGGCAGCCTGGGCGACACCTATGAAATGTTGAGAGAGAGAAGAAATCCATTACCAAGTTTATCAGCGATGGAACGTCGAGAGGTATTAGGGCTGGTTACCGTTTGATATCAACGTTTTCAAACCACACAAACAAAACCGTGATACAGGCAGCTAGCGGCTCCCCAGACTGTCTGGGCCCCGAGTAATTCACACCTGGACTGTCTATAATTATAGCAGGGTTGTTTAAGTAATATATGGACCCATTTCTTTCTTCTTGCAGGGGTGGAGGCTGGGGAACGAGGGAGAGTTTTATCTTTAGCTTCATGACGGAATGAAGAAGAGATATGAGAAGGCGAGTAGGTTCTTCTTTTTCCCTCCCCTTTTAAGTATTGAAGAAAAACAAATGTTCCCATTGCTACTACAGAAATATATGGGTTTGGTTGTAAATGGATGTGCTTTGTTTTTAGGAAACATGCAACAGCTATATACGTTAGGGTCTCCTGGTAATAGTCTGTGCCACCCTTGTTCCGATACTGGCCTTGCTCAGAGATGTTTTGAGACCTTTTTTTGGGGGGTGGGAATTGACTCCAGGACATTCACAGCACCTTGTCTGGAGCGGTCTGAGTGGTCAGTCTGGTGAAGACTGTGTTTAGGTTTCACAGAATAGTCAAAATGCTTTACATACTGAGGGAGGTGAATAAGAAGGCTGTTAAGATTGAGTAAGATTTCTCTGTTTCACGATGAGGTTTTAAAAAGCAGCAAAACTGCCTGGCTATAAAACATAACCATTTCTTTTAAATTTTATTTTGTTTTGTTTTGTTTTGTTTTGCAATGCTCTGAAGGCAGGTTACAAAACATTGGAAACAAGGACAGCACTGGGGAGGACTATATCATGATTCCTAAAGTGACCATTTTGAGAAGCATTTGGCTATTTCAAATATGACATTTAATACCAACCGAGCCAAATCAAGTCAAATGACCTTATGACTTTATATTTACTTGGTGCGTTTAAGCCAGGCAGAACTGGTAAGAGCCAGGGATGCTTGGCCAATAGAGATATAAAGTCCTGCCTGAACTGAGCGACTCCTATTCAGCTTAACCACCTTGTTGCCAGGTAGGAAATTAGTGCCAATACGGCTGAATGTTCTGATTTTTTTTTTTTAATTTTTTTTTTCAACGTTTATTTATTTTTGGGACAGAGAGAGACAGAGCATGAACGGGGGAGGGGCAGAGAGAGAAGGAGACACAGAATCGGAAACAGGCTCCAGGCTCTGAGCCATCAGCCCAGAGCCCGACGCGGGGCTCGAACTCACGGACCGCGAGATCGTGACCTGGCTGAAGTCGGACGCTCAACCGACTGTGCCACCCAGGCGCCCCTTGAATGTTCTGATTTTTTTAAAGAAGCAGGAACCATAGGGGTGCCTGGGTGGCTCAGTTGGTTGAGTTTCTGACTTCGGCTCAGGTCGTGATCTCAGGGTTCAGGGGTTCGAGCCCTACGTCGGGCTCTGTGCTGACAGCTCAGAGCCCGGAGCCTGCTTCGGATCCTCTGCCTTCCTCCCTCTCTGCCCCTCCCCTACTCACGCTGTCTCAAAAATAAACATTTAAAAAAATAATAAAGAAAAAAGCCGGATACCTAAATTGAATGTGAAATCCCCTGTATTTAAATATTGACAACTTATTCACAAGTTTAAAAACCATAATGCAGGCCTGACGAAACAATTTTGAGGAATTAGTTTTGCCCTGGGCCACCTGACAGCTTCTGGGTTTGTTGCTGATTTTAATCTCGAGAGTCCTTAAAGGAAAGGGGATGGTAATGTTTCTGAATGTAAGAGAGACAGGAGGCAAGGTGGGTAAGGGCACTTTTTACTTTTTTGCTTCCGGCTCAGTGTTTTCCCTCTGCTCTCAGGAGGCTCTCCTGCTCAATGAACACAGTTACTGAGGGCATGCTGTATTTCTTTCTTTCTTTTTTTTTTTTAAAGTTTATTTATTTTTGACACAGAGAGAGAGTGAGCATGAGCTGGGGGTGGGGTGCAGAGAGAGAGGGAGATCCAGAATCCGAAGCAGGCTCCAGGCTCCCAGCTGTCAGCACAGAGCCTGACACGGGGCTCGAACTCACAAAACGTGAGACCATGACCTGGGCTGAAGTCGGACGCTTAACCGACTGAGCCGCCCAGGCGCCCCAAGCATGCTGTATTGGTTAGCAGCACAGCTGACCAAGATAGAGTCCTTCCTCTCAAGAAACCCACAACCTGATTACGGAGACAGAATAGAAACTGAAGGAAATATGCAGAAGAAAGCCTTTACTTCCATAGTGAATACATATTCAAATACTATATGTAAGTCCCGGGAGCTCTGAAGGGAATACATTGTCAGGTGGGGAAGGGGGTGTTGGGGGAGAGCTGAGGGGGCCCAAGGATGCTACACAGGAGATGATTTATGCTCTAGGCCTTCAAAGAATACATCAGACTTGGATAAGTAGAAATGGTCAGGCATATGCTCTCTCTTAGAAATTTCCCAATAGCCATTAAAAATTGATCACGCCTTTCCCATCTAAATATACAAAACCAAAACAGTATCTCTTTTGATCAAACTTTTCTATTCAATTTTGTCTATTCTCCTTCCTCCTCTTGAAAACCAGACTTCTCCAAAGAGGTGTTACGCTGTGTCCACAGCATCTTTTTTTTTTTTTTTTTTTAGCTCCTTCTTTACCCCATCCAGTTGAGTTTTTTTCTCCATGTCTTTACCAACATGGCTCTCGGCAAATTTACCTCTGATCCTTGCTTAAAGATTTGTCTCTCAGAGAAGCCATGCCATGTCCAGACGAGCTGGTTCTGTGCGTGCGTAAGAACTTTGCCTGCACTATCTTCATTGGTTGCTCTTTGTCACATCACAGCACGTTGAGTTAACTTTTGCCCGGCGAAAGTACTTAGTAAGTGCCAGATGAACAAATGCATGCACATCTTTTGCTGTGTGAAATCCTTCCCACTCTTCATCCACTGATATGGCCCGTACCCAGAGCTGTTGCCTAAAGTGTTTAATTTTTTTTTTTTTAATTTCAGAAGGTAAAAAATAATGATGATGAAGTCATCTGGGGGGGTAGAGGAGGCTATATATTGAAATGCTAACTCAAGATGTGAACTTATGTAATTGACTGTATATCATCCTGACTGACACCTTCTTGGACCAATTGAGACAATTCTATGCCTTGTGAAATTGGCCGAGGCAGTAAGCTTGATTGATCCAGTACAGTCAGAAGTTTTACTGGAAGCAACAACCCACTGCATTGTTGGTACCGTGCTGGTGCAGCATAATGTATGGCTATGATCCTCCCGGTGGCACACAGCTGTGTTTTCCACCTACCCCCCTCCCCATCACTCAGATTAAGAAACACAATTGCTGTTGCAACACACACTTGTACACACATAACGGAAGGTAGAATGCCATCAAGCGATATTTACCCTTCTTATACGAGATACACTAGGGTATTTTCTATCGTACTCTATTTTGCTCTTAAAAATACTCAATGTGAACCACCGATAGGATTTCATAACCCATTAGTGGGTCTCGACCTGCAGGTTGCAAAATACTAGCATCTACAAAGTCCGTTTAAAACATTTGCCAAATAGTCATCTGTGAAGCCTCAGGAGAGAAACGAGGTGGGACTGATACTCTCGCCTCCTTACATGTAGGTCCTGAAACACCGGTAAGAAAGTCTTCCCACCTCTGTTAGTAATCTTTTCATTTTTCACTTTCCTGCCTTCAATCTGGCCTTTCTGATGCTTTCAACCTTCTTTCCCTCCACATATACCCTATTGCCTCATTAGTTCTTGATAAGAGGAAAGAAAAAGAAATCTTGGATTCTTGTCCTGACTGTGTTGCACGTCTCCTTCTTCATTCACTAAATGAACAAAGATCAAATGTGATTATGAGTGTAAAAAGCTTTATAAGCTACAAGAAAGCGAGAGTCTTACTATTTTAGCTGTTGGAGTGGACATCTGATAGACTCAGGGGCATCAGAAATGGGTTCGAGACAAACAAGCATCAGAATCTGAATGTCAAGGACCGAGGCAACACAAGTGAAATGCAAATATGGGCTGTGGAATAAGCCAAGCTTTCATGAATTCACATCCAGCTCTGTCACTTATTATTAAATATAACTGAGACTGAGAAATTTATGCACATTTTCTGAGCCTCTTTTTGAATTGTAGAAGGAGGAGAACACCTATTTTATATATAGTTGTTGTGAGAATTACGTGGAATAATGTATTCAGGATACTCAGCCTGTTAAATAATGCAAGTTAAAAATAAGATTCAGAAATCCAGAGAAGCTTTGTCTAGAGCAACAGTGTCCAGTGGAAACAATTAATCTCAACAATATTTTATTTAACCCCCTATGTCCAAAATACTATTATTTCAACATGTAATACACATAATTATTAATGAGATATTTTACTTTTGTTTATATAAACTCTTTGGATTCCTGTGCATACTTTACTATAGAACATCTCATTTCCAATGCTAAGTTTTTACCAGTAATATTTGAGCTTTATTTACATTTCCTAAAATTTGTAGTTGAAAAAGCAGATTCATCTACCCAAGAGGTTACAAACATTCTCAAATGTTTTCCAATAACTGAATTGACTGTCAGGTTTTAAATGTACATTAATTAAAATGAATTAAAATTAAGAATTCATTTCCTCAGTCCCAGGAGTGACATTTCAAGTGCTTAGAAGCCACCTGTGGCTAGTGGCCACCATATTGGACAGCACAGGCCTACAAGGCCATCTTCCTCTCACTCCACATAAGCAGGATCTGGGGGACCTCCCCCAAGTCTCGATGGGACATGAGAGCAGAAGAGGTGTCCTCCAGAGGATGGTGAGATTGAGAAAGGCAGAGTCTATAAAAGAAGATCCAGGAATATTACAATTCTCCAAGAGGGCCTGGGAACAGAAGGCAGGGATAAACAACAATTCACATCCACTCTCCTCCACTAGTCAACAAGTTGTCTTCTCCCTGTAAAAAATAAAATAAGGGAGGTGGGGTGAGAAGGGGGTTACATTCTAGTCCTAACTTCACTGCCTCTTCCCTTGAACAGGGACACAAAGGAAGTCATGAAAAATGCGTAAGGACCTGGCTGATGAAGGGCGCTGACAGGAAACGAGTGTTTATTGAGAACAAGGCTGGGGAAAGTTGAAGAGAGAGTGACATATTCATTGCCTACAGAGCTCATCATAGAAGGGAAGAAAATGCTCAGAGAGGTCCAAGAGACCATGAGGAGGAGTCCAGGGATTAAATGCAGGAAAAGAAAACATCAATTAAGTACAGTATAGGGAAAAGTTCCTATATACAGGAGCCATCAATCTGAGAAACAGAGTCTCCAAGGAAGAGGTGAGAAAGCCAATACTTAAAAACATTAAAACTCAGCCAGTCATAACAGTGGGGGTAAAGGATCATTCTGTTCTTGCTCTGAAACATAAGATAGACTAATAATTCAAAACCTGAAGTGTATAATTTTACATTTGGAAGGGAGCTAGTAAGTTATTTAGACTCCAGACCTCATTTTATAAACGAGAAAATTGAATTATATTGCACCCCTAAATAGCGATGGGTCCAGAGGTAGAACTTACTGCCCTAGTTATCAGTCCCATGCTTGAGTAGTCTATAGATCTGTTGTTGTTCTTATTTTCAAAAATTTTACTGACACTTACTAGTAAATCTTAAAGCATCAGTAGAGTATGTCTTTTATCCTTCTCTGATAAAAGAGAAAGCTGAGGCCTTGGGTTAGTGTAGGTTAGGGGACCTACCTGGGGCTGTCTAGAACCCTGCTATCTAATATGGTGGCCACTGGCCACATGTGGCTATGGAGCACTTGAAAGGTAACTAGTCTGAATTGAGCTTCGATGTTAAGTGTAAAACACAGACTGGATTGATTACATTTAGTACAAAAAAGGCACAAACTATCTCATTACGGTGATGTGCATTAAGGCACATTTTTGTATTGGCTACATGTTGAAATATATTTTTAATATGCTTACTTAAATAAAATATGTTATTAATTTCATCTTTTAAACATATTTTTAACGTGGTTACTAGAAAATTCTGAATTATATGTATGGCTCTATTATATTTTTATTTGCCTGGGATGATACGGAAGATACTACAAATTACAAAAGGAGTCTGATGTTTTATTTCCAGCCTGCTTCCTAAAGCACAAATTAAATTCTTTGGCCTTCATGAGGTTTGAGCGTGTCTTTAAGAGCCCAAATTCAGATTAATAAATAGCTCATGAAAATTAGCATCTATTCAAAAACCATTAAAGAGAAAAAATAAACCTTTCCATTTGCATTGTTCTTTATTCTCATGATTGGTTCATGAATTAAGATGTCTGCAAACCCCACTGTGCTTAGCCATAGCCACCCTCTACTTCTTCTCCACTATAGCATTCTGTTGTAATGAAGACCATGAAAAAGCATTTCAGAAAATAGCCTCCAATCCGAAGCAGCAATCAATATGCATGGTATATACGATCAAGTTAGAGAGATGTGTAGGAGAGGCCCAAATATGTTTGGTCTGCTTAAACACATGCTTTCTGCTTGCCAGCCAACAAATCGCTTCTATATATTACATAAGACTAAATTAATCCCTACACGAAGACAGTTTATTGTGGATGATGGATCATGGGTTTGTTACTCATACATCCAGAGCAGGGCCCTGGAAATCACATCATCATTGCATTCCCAGGGAAAGAAATGATTGTCACATCCAGACATGTTTATCATGGAGAGAGAGGCTGATCCGGGCCCATCTACTTGCCGAGAGAACACTGCCATCTCACATGATGAGCGCTCAGAGGGCAGACTCACTGCTGACGGCCAGGTGCCAGCAGGAAAACAATTTCACTGTAAGTCCCCCCGGGGTTGATAAGGAATGATCTGGCCATACCCTACGGTCTATACTGTTAGGTGTTGGGGGGGGGCAAATATGAGTGTCATGTAACCTCAACAAAGGCAACCTATGTAGCATCTACTCGACTTTGGAAAGCAGCGGTTACCGGCGTTGCACATATTTTAATCAATGATATAATACAGATGGGCCCCAAACCCAAAGGTGCAAGTCCTAGCATAAATGTAGGAGGTGAATGAAGGACAGATTAAACTAAAGGGATGGGTCTCTTTGGCCTATCTCCCGACAAACTGTCTGTCTGCATCAGCAAAAGTCGGGAGCAATCAATACTTATGAAACAACAACACTGCCACAATCAGAGGCAGAGCAGGGCTGGAGTGCTATTACCATAAGTGGCTGAGTCATTGACGTGAATGTGTATGTCATTTTGCATATCATTTGCATGTTATTTGGCAGAGCCTTGCCAATAAATAAACACAATTTATCAACTGGCGCAACCTACCCTGACCCTTGTAAGTACACGTGGAGGAAAATAAACTAGACCTGCGATGAATTACTATTTGTTTTCCCCAAGATAAAAGGGAATGGGTCAGGTCCAAGGGAGTAAGCTTCTAACTTCAATGCCGTCATCTAAGTAACGTGCTTCCTGTGGGCAAGTCGGTGTTCTAGACGTCTTTGTTTCTCGTCCTGCTTGATGGCTTCGTATGGTAGGCACTCTCTGGGTATTTGTTAACGCCGATCCAAGAAAGACGTGTATGCGTATTGTATACCTGTCTCTCTTTATCTCTCAGTCATAAACATGCATTTTATGTTTATGTAGATAGATGCATTCTATCTACCAGGTAGAGTAGTAAGTGCTTTACGTAGACTCGAATCCTCAACAAAAATGGTGGATGAAGGCACAGGGCTGTGGGCATTTGGGCAAACTCTTTGGGTGGCAGAGGCAGTAATAGAACCGGGCTCTGAACTCAAGTCTATCTGACTTTAGAGCATGAGCTCTTTGCCACCTGACACCTGTCCTAACCCTAACAATATATGATAACTGGATGAAGTTACGTGGGATTTATACCAAAAGACACAAGTGAGCAAATTTTCCTTCCTCCGGGGTGGAACCTGAGGCACGTAAAACTCAGAGGACTCTCTTGAAGAAAAACAATGCAAAATTATGAGTACAACCTTAGATATAGAAGTGAATATTTGTTTGTAATGAAAAGAGAAATAGCAAATTAAAATGTCATAAATACAGCAAGATGCAGACAGATAATAATATTTTTCTTAATTGAGTTAGTCTCCATGCATCTCTGTAATAATTTTTCCTTAAATATTTTGGCTGTACTCTTGGGTTATCTCCAAATATGAAAGCAATTTTTGTGATATTTTCTAACTAGAGAATAAAAATCGTAAGACCTCTAGCCTGCCTCTTCCTTTCATTAACACCTAGGTCCACACAGAGAGCTGTAGGGGTAGTCCTGGAAGCCATTCCTATGCTGTGCTAGTTAGCAATTTCCTAACTATATTCCCAAGTGGCTGCAAGCTACTCCAACGGGACCCACTAAATCTAAATACACCCCCAACTTAATTTTATGAATCTCCAAATGCCTACAGCTACACCACTGACACCCGATAGGAAGGGAGTTGTATCTGAGTGGAAGACTGAGCAGACTTGATTGGCTGATGTTAACTGATTGACATTTCATTTTCGCAAATTTTACAAAATTTTACCACCCGGTGAACATATTCTGAGAGCCCTTACCAGGGCCTTGGGAGCGACAATGCAAGGGAGGGGCCTTGAAGCTCAATTTTCATTGGCTTCTTGGTATATCTGCCTCTGTATCTACGTTCTGCACAGCTTCACAAGTGGCAAGGATCGGTCCATTTGGTTCCTTGCCATTCACAGGGTTGACCAGGTCCGTGGCCACAGGTAAGAGCCACATGGCCACTCCCCATCACCTGTTTTGAATTGCCACATAGCACAATCTTTGTTTGCAGGCTTGTTTCCTTTTAATAGCTCCTCACCACTCAAGTCACCCCCATCCCTATTTGTCCACTCTATGTCAATGGTTCTAAAACTTTCTGAGTATGATGACCCATTTACAGATCTCACAGATTGTGCTCTCCCTTACTTGTTGGGGCGATTGCTTGAATAAACCCCTAAAAGTTACTTTGTGTCAGTACTTTTAAATTTTTGTTACGTTTAGTATAATTAATAGTAGGAGTTATTCACCGTTATATCATATTTCAAGGTCTTATTTATTGTATTACTATAGAATATGTGTTATATTTATTAACTGTATTATTTGTTTATTACATTTATTCGCTGTAGCAGTTACTGCAAAAAGGAATACTTTCTAGTGCATATGGGACCCTCTAAATTGAATTATTTGGAATCATAAATATCTGCATGAAAAAAAAAGTGCACTTTCCTGTGATTGGGGACAGTGGTTGAGAGGAAGGCACTGACCAATGTGAATTTCAGTTTGCGCTGCAGGCTTTGGGAAAAATGGCTTTGCACTCTCATGGGAAGGAGGTTTGTGGCCATCCTTCTTCTCCTGGCTGGCACAGCAAGTTGGCTTCGTTTTAAAAATAGTGCTAGGGAGGGAGGAAAAAAAAAATGTAATGTATTCTTAAAATGTTTATATGTCAGCAAAATCTCGAAAACCATTCAATAGATTAATCCTCCTGCTGACTTAAAAAGGATGGATTTCCAGCTATAACTGAGATTGGGAAAAATTGATTTCCATGTTCCTTATGACTGAATAAGATAAAAGCCACCGCCCTGGCAAGCTTCTCTCAGCCTGGATCCAGACTTCTCGAAGGCTAGCTAATTGAAAAGTCACTCCAAATACCAGCCCTGACCCTTCCAGGGGATCTGGAGAAAGAATCAAGGGCAGCCTGTCCATTTCTCAAAAATGATTTCCAGAATGTTGTTTATCTGCATCATCACCCCACAGCTGCAGTCAAAGGTGAAAATACTTTCTCTCCTTTTCCTTCCAACCCTTCCTCATTTTCCCCTTACCTTCTCTTTCTCTCCGTGTCTCAACTCTCTCGTCCTTCCTGTGAGTCTGCATGTGTGTAAACATGACATCAAAACGACCACATCACCTGCGTTAAAGCTCTCTTCGTCAAGCTTTAAGCAACGGTAGCCTTAGTTTACCCAGTTAAAAAGACAACCTTGCGTCTGCGCGTGGATTTATGGTTAAAGCATCTCTCCTACCTTTTCTCATGTCATCGGCACACGGTACCTGTGAAGGGCTGATTACTATGGTCACTGCTCTAAAACCACCTCAGATGACTGCAAACTTGGAGCCAGGAGAGCCAAAGCTGGGACAAGACGCCGCCTCTGATTCTCTGTCCGATGGGTCTCCACAGAGTCACAGCTGATTCTGACACAATTAACACTTCATTCCATCACAAACACGTAGAGAGAGAGGGTTCCTGCGCTCTCACAGCCATTCATTCCTTCATTTCATAAACATGTATGGAGCCCCTACTATGTCCTGGGCATTATGCAAAATGAGGGGACTGAACTAGACCGGTAAGATCTCTGCTGGCCGGGAGCTGATCTGTCAGGGAGGCCACTGATTGGAACATGACACAGAAGCTCTATGGTGAGGTTTCGATTCTTTAGAACAGAACGTAGTCCGACTGCCCTGCCATCTACCCAACATTCAAAGGCAGTTCAATTTTAACAAAAAAACACGGCAAATTAAGTTTTAAAAAAGAGTCCCACTTTGATAAACTGTCTTACGGGTTTATGGCCATAAGTGCTCTTTAGAAGTATTCGTGTTTTTCCTGAGTGTTTTCACCTTGATCTTTCTCTGCCATTTCCTTCTTTCCTGCTACTTCTTCTCCTTTCACTTTTAAATTTCACCTCCTTCTGGTTTCCTGCTTCATCATGTACACCCTCTCTTTCAAGTCATTTCTATTACAGAAGCAACTGGTCCTGTCATTTTGAATCGATCATAGGATGCCATTTTCCCAGCCAAACAGGATAGTTGCTGAACCATTTGTTTGTATTCCTAAGAATTCCACGCAGTTTTCCAAAGCACGTGGCTCTGAATATTTATGGACTTATCTCAATGGGATAAGAAATCCTCAACCGATAAGATCACTCCTCTGAATCTTAACAAACAGCACAACCGTGCTAGCAAATATTATTAAGTAACGTTTTTTTTCTGAGTTTTTTTTACATGTATTCACTCACTGAATCCTCAGGACAGTGTTTTAAGGTATGTACCATTTAAGTTCCTCCTTTATAGAAGGAGGGGGGAGGAGACAGAGGGAGGAGAAACTATCTGAGGTTATCAACAAGTTCATGGAAGAGCCTGGATTCAAAGCCAAAAAAATCATTTCTTCACAGTGGTTTAGTCTGTCTTTTAAAGATGATTATAAGTTTTTTTAAGTTTATTTATTTTAACTTCCATGATCTCAATTTGACGTAGGCTATTTTCGATCACCACTTTTTATCTTCCTAGCCTCCCCGACACTTTGGATTCCTCAAGTCCTTTTTTTTTTTTTTTTTTTTTTTAATTTTTAAAATTGTTTTGTTTATTTTTGCAAGAGAGAGAGAGAGCACAAGCAGGGAAGGGGCAGAGAGAGAGACAGACAGACAGACAGACAGACACAGAATCAGAAGCAGGCTCCAGGCTCTGAGCTGTCAGCACAGAGCCAGAGGTGGGGCTTGAACCCACCAGCCGTTAGATCACAAGAGAGGAAGTAGGACACTTAACACACTGAGTCATCCAAGTGCCCCTCCCCCTCTTTTAAAGTTTCTTTATTTTGAGAGCCAGAGAATACTTGAGGGAGGGAGGCACAAAGAGAGAAAGGGAGGGAGAGGGAGAATCCCAAGCAGGCTCCACACTGTTAGCGAAGAACCCTATGTAGGGCTTCATGCAGGCCTTGATCCCAAGAACCACGAGATCCTGATCTGAGCCCAGGTGGGTGGCTTAACCGACTGAGCCACCCAGGCACCCTACAGCATTTAGTCTCTTAACCATGTACTGGAAGGTTCTCGCAAAATCAATCAGACACCACCCCTCAATCGACAACCTTAGCGAATGGCATTTAAATGCTCAGGCCAGCGGCCTAATCACCAGGGCCTGTGGCCCATCAGTACTTTGTTCTATCACCGGATCAGGTGTTAATCCTTTCCTGACTGTATTAGGCTCTTACCGCTTCTGCTTGCCAAAAGCCGGGAAAGGGAGCGGCAGCCTGGCCAGACGGAGCCCAGGGACTTCCCCTGGGGGAGAGTCCCTCCACAGAGGACTGTCACGCGTAATGCGCACTTTGCCGGCTTGTGGTGGGAAAGTGCAAAAGGTAAGTACTGCGCGTGGAGGGGGCAGATGGGGTAAAGTGAACTTGGGCGGTAGGTACTTGTGAGTGGGTAGCTGTGATGACAAGGTTCGCTTTTACGGCTCCTTGGTGGGTGTGATCGGTGGGGAGATGTTCCCATCAGGATAGGGGCGTGGTGGGGGGGGGGTATCTGGGGGCGGGTACACTGAGGATAAGCATGCCGGCAGAAAGACAAATCCCAGCAACACATTTTCTTCTTCTCTTCCTTACCTTCTCCCACCTCTCCTCCAAATATCCACGATGCTGCAGCAGAAATAACAACGGCTAAAGTTGTGGAGAGGATTTTTTTTTTCTTTTGAAACAGAGTGTAAAGCCACATTCATAATAACCAGGTTCCCTATATAAATCTATTTTTAAGATGATTATAGGGTTTCCATAGTCGTTCTAGCATCAACTGCTGGTTTTGTTTCCTCGTCGTCAGTAAACTGTTGGCAGGATAATGCACCAGAGGTATACTTTTTAAAGGGTATAATTGCATGGCGCAGAAATTATCACTTTCTCGACGACGGGTTTCGTTGGCCGCTCCCTTTGAGAATCCGGTTTGGAAGCTGGGCTTGTCAGCCCCTCCAAGCACACACTGCATTGTGTGTGCTGGCCTCACAGCACATCATGCTGGCAACCATGGGCAGAGGGTAGCAATTAAACCACACAATAGGCATCAAGGGATGAGGAGAAGACACTGTGTTTAAAATAAACGAATACCAGAAGCACAGCCAGCTTCCCTAGGAAGGCTCTCTGAGCCGTGTGGCAAGCCAAGATGGAGCAGACTTTGCAGAGCAAGCTGGGAAATTCCCCATGGTGCCAAGCCATTAGCCAGCCACTGAGCTGCATCCCTCCCAAGCATCCACCATGGGACCCCTTCTCCAGGACTAACCTTCTCTGGGGTCTACAGACCTAGGAAGGAGGCTTTGTAGAACTATCTTCTTTCTAGTGCCAGGGCCCAGAGGCTATGCGAATTTAGATTGATTTGGCAGCTTTTTTGAAAGGCATGTTTAATAACACAGGCCCGGGGACTTCGGTTCTCCCTCAGAAATACGGGACGGATAGGAGAAGTCAGACTCTGAAATGGAAGCTAACAAGCATCAACATCCTCTAGGTAAAATTACCTATTGGCAGAAGTAACTGACTCTGAAGAGGTGATAATAATGTAATAATGAGTCAACATAGTCCCCAATTTCCACCGAGGGGAATCAAGAAAACTATGCAGACAAAAGACCACAGCGTCTCTCATTCTAATCAAGATGATCAGCATGGTGCCTCAGTACTGAAATGTAGCTGGTGTCGAAAATCAGAAGCCGATAAGATAATAAGCAACGATAGTAGCCTTAAGTCTGAAATACGTAATGTGTAGAGACAAGAATAAAGGGGGCTGCAAAGCAAAAATGGATGGACGGTGATTTAAGTTCTATTATCTGGGGGAAAGGGCATCAGGATGCTAACAAAGATCGTCAGAGAAGAGAAGGGCACTTCAACTAGTTATCCTAACCAGATAAAAATAGGTACTACAACATTAACTACTCTTCTCCCAAATTTGTGTCACCAAGCAAGGTTTCTGGTCCTCAGCTTGGACCCTGAGTGGCCTGACCCACCAAAAGAGGGAATCCTGAGAATATTTGTTCATTCATTGACTTAACCCACATTTTTAAGTACCCCCATATCCCAGGTACTCCAGCACAAAGGTTATAGGGATACAATGGATGGTTAACATTTTCAAGGAGTTCACAGCCCATCTGGACAAGGAAGTCAACATATAATTATAATGGGAAGGGGTAGACTCCCTTACGGAGGTGCACAGAAGCATGAATTGGGAATATGGAGAAGAGGCGCTTTACCCAGACAGTAGTGGGGAGGTGTCAGTGAGGCCATAACAGATTAGATCTGAATTTACCTTGAAAATACGAAGATTAGAAGAGGTAATAGAGGATGAGGATGGTCAACCGGGGTTGGCATTATGTTTACAAGAGGCAAGGCAGTGTATTCAAAGCAGACGTTAAAACCAGAGGTAGTATGGAGGAGACGTTGGAGAGCATTATGGATTCGGGAGATACTGGAACATTTTGGATATGAGGGAGGTATGGAAGGAGATGAGCTAGAAAGAGGTTATATCAGGAATTGCCTGATTAGCAATTTGTAGGCAGAAACGAGCTATTGAAAATGTTAAGCAGGGGAGTAATATGGTTGAATTTGCAATTTAGATGATATTTCCATACAGATCTCTCACTCCGAATGAACTGATATTCTGATGTGTGGATTTGGTAAATGCAGATGTCTTACTTTGACTGAGTCCAAGAGCTTGATGACCTTTAGCTGGCTTGGTAAGATTGAGTTTTTAGGCTCCAAACTTGAGGATTGGAGCCTGGACCTAAGGGAATCCCCGCTGAGTTATCACTTGTGAGGCCCTGCTAAAAGCTGTCATCTGATCTCTCTCTCTGACATCTCTCTATCTGCAGAGACTTGGGTGGAAAATGGAAATATGCAGTTAACATTCAAAACATCGTGACATGTCAGTGAGAGATTTCAGGGTGGAAATTATCCATGGGAAAGGAAAAAGCTTACCAGCTCAACTTTCTGCATGTCAAACCCTTTCTATCTTATGAGTTTTTAGATGGCTTCTCTGAGAATAATAAAATGTTGTTCTCTTAAAAAGAGTGCTATTGACGGTCAAGACTTTCACTATAAATCTTTGTCAAGGCCTTTTAACAAATGGGTTTATCCGCAGTTCTGAAATGGTCTGAGCTATTTTATTATTTAATAAATTTACAAATTGTCCTTATACTTAGGTTGCATAGCATGTGATATAAAAATCAAACTGAACTTTCTGGAGAGATGGTGAACGAGATCAAACACACCCAAAGTGGGAGCTATTCGAGAGGAGACTGAAATTCGTCCACTCAATTAAAATGGCATTTATGAGACACTATATGTTCACGTAAAAATAGCATAAGACACAGTACAGAAGCCAAAAGCTTCAAGAGAGAAGAAATCCAGAGAACAATGGAAATGGTAAGTGCTCTGGGAGCACAGGGGAGCGTAATAGCGAGGGATGGAGTGTGAGCTGGGGATGAGCACATAATAGAGCAAGACTGATGGAAACTTCCAGGTGTGGTGAGCAGGCAACAAAAGCCAAGAGCCAACAGAATTATATTTTCTGAGAATTTGGACTACAGCAAGGGCACTGGCCCAGGTGGAGTGGGGGTTCATGATGAGATGGCCGCCACGGCCATCCGTGTGCCACTCCACACAGCAGGCATGACAACAGTGGGAGGGACTTCAGGCCCAGGTTACATGGGCCCAGCCTTTGTCCTGCACTTTGGGCGCTAAAACTCATAACTGGTAAAGAGTCTCATTCCCACCATGTGTTCAACTAACCAGGTCAGAGTCAGCATCCTTCCTGACAGAGCAGCCAAATGGAAGTACAGAACTACACAAAAGTGGCCACTAAATCCAGCCCTTTCCTTCTAGAGTTGAGGAAATGAAGGCCCCAGAGGAGTTCAGTAATTTGCTTGAAGCCACACAGCTGGTAGCAGAGCTGGGACTGAGATCCAGTTCACCTATGTCTCTGCTCTTTTTTCACTATATTCCCCTGTCATCTTTTTTGGAGAGGAAAGCGCTAAATATTCAAGATGTGATCCTTCCTTCCCTTCAGTGAAGTCACTCTTGAATGTCTGTGATTTCCACTGAATGTAGGTCCTTTTCCTGTGATGCCTATTTAATTATCATGGTTTTAGGCCTGTATAGAGCACACGTGGTCCCCACTAGGTTGTTTATTTGGGGCAAACATACGTTCCTTTTACTTGCATTTAGGGTTTTGCCTCTTTCAAAATATTTTCATATACATTTCTCCACTGGATTTTACCCTGAAGAATTCTACCAGGTAAGCTGGGAACCTGTTCTCTTCTGTTGATCACTGCATGAATTGAGGCACAGAGAGATTTAGTGACTTTCTCTTAGTCGCACACTGATGCGGTGAAGAAGTTGGGACTATAAACCCATGATTCCTTAAACTAACAGAGGAGAACCTGTGAAAAGCAGCAATCATTGTATGGGGGCTGGAAGATGCTCATGGCATCAGAAGTTCACATTTTGTCAAGCTTTGTTGTTATTTATATAAAAATTTCACCCAAGTTTCAAATCTGTACCATGGAGATGTCCACAAACCACAAAAGTCATATCTGAATTCCCAGATCATGCTGCTCTAATGTATTCTATGCCCAAGAAGGAAAGCTCCTAAGCCTGATGGAAAAGGACAGGATCCGTCAGTGCATTGATGTGACTGGGCTGAAAAAGATTCAAATAGACATGATCTGTCTCTGGAGACAATTAGAAAACAGAGTGGGGGGCCATTTGCTACATCTCTCTCTTTGTTTCAAATGTGGCTGCTTAAATTTGAATTGAATGTGTTTGGGGATTTTCTACAAGGGACCCACTTGGAAGGCTGCCGTTTCTTGTTATCAGTCATGTTTTATTATTGAGAGAAAGAACGCCCAGAGGAACTTAAGAGCTCAGACACAGGCAAAAAACATGGGAGGGACTGATGCGCAACACTTCTTTGGTCCCATGGCGTTCAAACTCATACACACTGTGTTCAAGAATCCATTAAAGATTCAGTACAGAAGGAGACGATTCCAAAGTACTTTGGATGAGTATCATCTTAAAGATGGAACAGGAGTGTCAGTAAAAGGAATTAATTTACTCATAGTTTTCAGGAACTCACCATTGACTATTATTTCCTGAGTTGGAGACAAATAAGGAGAATTGGACCTTATGGTAGCCCTCAGAAAGTGTACTATTAAGTTGTACTGGTAGAAACATACCTGTATCGACTAAAAACCAAATATGTACCTCAAGCATGTGAATGGCTAAATTAGTGGTACAGACCGGTGTTGTAAAAATGTGGAAAAGATACTTAACACCCATGTTTGGTTAGACAGAAAGAAACAGTCAGTATCAGCTTTAAAGGGATGGAGCAGAGGTAGCAGCTAAAGAACCGGAGAGTAGAAGATTCTAGAAGAAGAAAAGACAATATAAGTTGGTTACAGGCACCCGCTGCTTGCTTCTCGCCCCTACCTTTTGTCTTTCCAAAACAAAATATTTACGTGGTCTCCATTTGCCATTCTAGTACCTAAGTCAGCTCTGAATGAAACAGGTGAGTCACTTGACTCACTCAGTCACCATGTCTGATGTCTTCCCAACTGTTATAAAGGGAATTATATTTCTCATATACATGTCAAGGTTTCTGGAAGTTTAGAAGCAGTGATGTTTAGTGGGAGCATTTTAAAATGTACTAAGTGCTATAAAACCGTGAAGAGTTATTACTAATTTTCTCTGCGTAACTCTGCAAGAGGTATCCAGGCTATCTGGTTAGAGTGGGATTTGCAGTTTCAGTTTGGCTTGACTGCCCGGTAAGAGGTAGGCTTATCATGTCTTTATCGCAAGCAGTGTTTTTTTCGCCGAGAAGAACACAGATTGGGCAAGGTTTAGCCAAATCTATCCAGTGATAGGTGTTAACCCTTGGAATGTGATTTTAATAGCCAATAGGTATTTATAATTAATGTGCAATAACTCAATTATGCACATCTCTTTAAATTTAATAGGCCCAGATAAGGTAAGATCATTAAGCACCCAATTGAATGTTAAACACATATATTTGAGGTTTAACGACTGTGCAGCAGATGCAGGATGGATTATGGGATTGTTAAAGGGCATTAAGAAAGTTGTTAATATTGTGGGGGTATTTAATTAATGTTTTAAACAATCTAGCCTTTGAAATCTGCCCAAAATGCTGTGTGAAATCTGCTCGGGGAGCTGGAGCACACTTGACAACATCACGGCTGAAACACAACCGCACTGAAGGAGACACAACAAAACAGCCCCTAATTAGTGTGAGAAATGACAACAACACAACAGAAACCACGGAGTGTCTCCAATGACAGGTGCAGCAAATAACAAGGTTGATGAAAGATTTTGCAATTAAAGATTCTGCTATGAAGATTAATGGAGTATTATCTTAAATTAATGTAAGGCAGGTTATCAGAGACGAGACTCTGCCTTACAAGCTTCCCCCCTTTCCCACGTCCCTTCCCTTAATTCATTTCTGGGCCTGCAAGTCCTCTTTCCTATTCCCCAATAATCAAATGACTTTTTATTTTAGTTTCTCTATTCTTTTTCTGCCTGGCCATGGTCTTTCTTTCTTTCTTTTGGTCTCTGTCTCTCTTGTGCACACACACACAGTTTCTTACTTAAAAGGTTAAAAAAATGGTTTCTGGGGAGGGGCCAAGATGGCAGAACAGCATGGAAGTTTTTTTTTTTTTGCATCTCTCATCCCTGAAATGCAGCCAGATCAACACTAAACCATCCTGCACACCTAGAAAACTGATTTGAAGATTAACACAACAATATGCACAATCTGAACCATAGAACTTGGCAGGTATGTGGTGTGGAGAGGTGAACTGGGGGAGAGAGAAGCCGCAGAGGGCAGGGAGCTGTTTTGCTTGTGGACAGAGGATGGAGACGGGGAAGAATACAAAAGCAGCTGGAGAGAAATGAAAGAGTATGTAAGGGACTGAACAAAAAAGGGAGAAAGGAGAAAGGAGAGGGTTTAAATTCCATTAAGACTATAAACAGGGGGAGTGCAGGGTCTGAAACTCTGCAGCTCTATACCTGGCAGTACTCTTGTGGGAAGGGAGAATCCCCGGGAGCAGAGAGTGAGGTCCGAGGAGTCCTCAGGCCACACGGGGAGAGTTGGTTCCCCGGCTGGGAGGATATTTGGTAGAGTCTGTGTGGCCTCCGCATAGGCAAAGGCCCAGAGAATGGCCACATTCACTGGTGCTGGAACAAGGACATTAAGGATGAAGCCTGGTGCCAGATGTGTGTTGTGATTTTCCATAATCCCTGAAACACTGCTGCTACAAGGTCACACGAACATTTTCCGGGGCAGGCTGGTGCCTGGCTGCAGTCTCTGCGCATCAGCAGCAGCACGGTCTCAAGAACGTTCCTGGGTGTGGCTGGCATCTGGCCATGGCTCGGTGAGACCTTCCCTCAGAGAGTGAGAACGGGTCAAAGCCGCAGTCCCTCAGAAGCAAGGGGTTGTGAAACACAGCCCCATCTGAGATAAAACTCAGGAGGGAGGTGCCGCCTGGCAGCCTGACAGCTTTGGCATGGACAGTGTAGAAGTGGGGAGTGGATGGAAGCTGGAGACAAAGGAGGGGTGCTTGATTACTGGTCGGGGAGAGCATAGAGTTCTGATACTAGAGACTGGGTAGTTGGGTGACACCATTTTCACCCCTCCCACATATGTGCATACATGCCTACATGCACAACAATCTACCCCAGTAAGCTAAGGGGTGCTACCTGGTGGAGAACAGAGCCATTACACTAAGCCCTGCCCAACTGGGCCAACTGTGCTCTTGAAGAACACCACAAGTCTCTCCCCTGCTTAGTTTATGGACTATAAAGTGCTTCATAATTCGACTTCTAGGGGAAACTGGATGTGTTTTCAATCATATTTGATTCTGTTCTCTGGTCCATCTATTCCATTTTTTTCCTTTTTCTTTTCTTATTCTTGAATACAGAAAGAGAAAAAAGTTTTTATTTTCCGTTTTTATTAAAAATATTTTTTCTTTAACTTTTTCCTGCTATATTTTTTACTTCTTTGTAAACTTTTTATATTCTATTTTACTTCCATCATTTCATTTCATTTTATTCTATTTTATTGTATTCATTTTTTCAAATTTTCAAATGTTTTCCTTTCTTCTTTGTCTTTTTTCCTTTTTTTTTTCTTTTCTTAGCTTCCCCTTTTTTCTCTAATCTATCAAGTTTCTTTCAACAATAAGACCAAAACACACCTAGGATCTAGCATCCTTTATTTGATTTTTTATGTTGTTTTTAATTGTTTAATTTTTATTTTGTTTTACTTTATTAATGCCTTTTCTTCCTTCAAAATGACAAAATGAAGGAATTCACCCCAAAAGAAAGAACAGGAAGAAATTATAGCCAGGGACTTAATCAACACAGATACAAGCAAGATGTCTGAACCAGAATTTAGAATCATGATAATAAGAATACTAGCTGGGGTTGAAAATAGATTACAAGCCCTTTCTGCAGAGACAAAAGAAGTAAAAGCTCAGGATGAAATAAAAAATGCTATAACTGAGCTGCAATCTCGAATGGATGCCATGGCGGCAAGGATGGATAAAGCAGAGCAATGAATCAATGATATAGAGGGCAAACTTATGGAAAATAATGAAGCAGGAAAAAAGAGGGAGAGTAAGGCAAAAGAGCATGATATAAGATTAGAAAACTTAGTGACTCATTAAAAAGGAATAACATCAGAATCATAGGGGTCCCAAAAGATGAAGAGAGAGAAAAGCGGGTAGAAGGTTTATGTGAGCAAATCATAGCAGAAAACTTTCCTAACCTGGGGAAAGACACAAACATCAAAACTCAGGAAGCATAGAGAACTCCCATTAGATTCAACAAAAACCAACCATCAACAAGGACTTTCATAGTCAATTTCACAAAAATATACAGACAAGGAAAGAATCATGAAAGCAGCAAGAGAAAAAAGTCCTTAACGTACAAGGGAAGACAGATCAGGTTCACAGCAGACCTATCCACAGAAACTTGGCAAGCCAGAAAGGAATGGCAGGATATGATCAATGTGCTGAATCAGAAAAATATGCAGCCAAGAATTCTTTATCCAGCAAGGCTGTTATTCAAAATAGAAGGAGAGATAAAACTTCTCCCAGACAAACAAAAATTAAAGGAGTTTGTGACCACTAAACCATCCCTGCAAGAAATTTTAAGGGGGACTCTCTGAGTCTCTTCAGCAAATGGTACTGGGAAAACTGGACAGTGACATGCAGAAGAATGGACCTGGACTATTTTCTTACACCATACACAAAAATAAACTCAATGTAAGATGGGAAGCAATCAAAATCCTCGAGGAGAAAGCAGGCAAAAACCTCTTTGACCTTGGCTGCAGCAACTTCTTACTTAATATGTCTCTGGAGTCAAGGGAAACAAAAGTAAAAATGAACTATTGGGACCTCATCAAAATAAAAACTTCTGCACAGTGAAGGAAACAATCAGCAAAACTAAAAGACAACCGATGGAATGGGAGAAGATATTTGCAAATGACATATCAGCTAAAGGATTAGATCCAAAATGTATAAAGAACTTCTCAAACTCAACACCCCCCCACACACAAAAAAAACCCACACAAATAATCCAGTGAATAAATGGACGAAAGACATGAATAGACACTTCTCCAAAGAAGACATCCAGGTGGCCAACTGACACGTGAAAAAATGCTGAACATCACTCATCATTAGGGAAATACAGATCGAAACCACAATGAGATACCACCTCACACCTGTCAGAATGGCTAACATTAACAACTCAGGCAACAACAGATGTTGGCAAGGATGTGGAGAAAGAGGATCTCTTTTGCATTGTTGGTGGGAATGCAAGCTGGTGCAGCCACTCTGTAAAACAGTATGGAGGTTCCTCAAAAAATTAAAAATAGAACTACCCTATTACTCAGCAACTGCACTACTAGGTATTTATCCAAGGGATACAAGTGTGCTGTTTCGAAGGGGCACATGCACCCCAATGTTTATAGCAGGACTATCCACAATAGCCTAAGTATGGAAAGAGCCCAAACATCCATTGATGGATGAATGGGTAAAGAAGATGTGGTATATATATACATTGGAGTATTTTTTGACAATCAAAAAGAATGAAATCTTGCCACTTGCAACTACATAGATGGAACTAGAGGGTATTACGCTAAGCAAAAGAGGTCAGTCAGAGAAAGAGAAATATCATACGACTTCACTCATATGATACAAAGCAGGGAAGGGAAGGGAAGCAAAAATAATATAAAAACAGGGAGGGGGACAAAACATAAAAGACTCTTAAATATAGAGAACAGAGGGTTGCTGAAGGGGTTGTGGGAGGGGGGATGGGCTAAATGGGTATGGGGCATTAAGGAATCTACTCCTGAAATCATTGTTGCACTATATGCTAACTAACTTGGATGTAAATTTTAAAATAATTAATTAATTAATTAATTAAAAAAGGGTTCCAACTCAGTGTCAGTGTTCTGTCTCCTACACCCAACATCTCGCCAGGTTTGTTTAGTCTATCTACATCCAGGATGTTGTGTAAATCCCAAATTAGACTTGATCCCATAAATCTGAAATATTCAAGGTATCCTCTTTGTTGAATTTCCCTTTTTATTCGAATATTGATTTTCGTGGTCATAATTTCAAGATTCATTCTCTCCAGAAATACTTACTGAGTGTATACTATATGCCAAATGCTATTCTAGACATTGGGGATATAGCAGTCAGTAAAATGGGCAATGTCTCTACGTTCACGAAGTTTTTGTTTTAGTTGAGGGAAGAGAAAGTAAACACAAAAGTGAGAGCATGACAAATGACAATAGATTCAGTAGAAAAAAGGAAAGCAGGGAAAAGAGAAAGGGAATGCCAGAGATGGAGGTGGCTATTTTGGAGTGATCTCACTACAAGTGACATTTAGGCAGATATCGGAGATGAGGTGAGGAACAGATAGGAGGACGTCCATTTGGCTGAACAGAGTAAGAGAGGTAGGAGATAAAATCAGAGAGGTGGTGAGGGGTTAAATTACATAGGGGTTTGTGGGGAAACTTAAGGACTTTGGCTTTTACTCTGGGTAATATGGAAAGCTACTAGAGAGTCTGACCACAGGAGAGACATGATCAAATTAAGCTTTAAAATCACTACTCTAGCTGCTATGGAGTGGGCCACTGTAATTGTCCTGGAAAGGAGGCAGTAGAGAATTGATAGTAAGAATACAGGTGAGAATTGATAGTGGTTTGGGCCTGGGTGGTGGTCACACAGGAGAATAACAAATGTCAGGTTCGAGATGTACTCAAGATAAAATCGATTGCATTTGTTTGCTGACAGAACAAATGACTCTAAATTTTGGGTACTAAATGATTAGAAGGCCAAAATTGTCCTTACTGAGGATGCAAGTTTGGTGGGAATAATCAAGTGTTTTTGTGGACATGTTAAATGGAGCTATCAAGTAGGCAACTGGGTATAGGAGTCTGGATGTCAAGGAGAGATTCCAGGATAAAGATGTACATTTAGAAATTGTTGGCCTATGGATAGTATTGGAAGCATGAGTTTGGTTGAAATCACCTGGAAGGTGAGTGTAGATGGAGAAGAAGGGAGGTCTGGGAACTGAGCCATTAAGGTTGGAGAAATGCGGAGGAAAGAAGCAAAGAAAGCAGAAAATGAGCAGCCAGAAAAAATGAAGTAGGAGGAAATGATTGATTGTGTTTAATGCTGCCAGTGGGGAGGGTAAGATGAACCCTGGGAAGTGCAGGATGGTTTCAGCACCGTCACTGGTGACCTGGTCAGGAGCTATTTCAGTGAAGTTCCAGTTAGAAGACTGATTGCCATGTATTAGGAGAGGGTGGGAGAGAAGACCTGAAGATAGTGAGAACATAAATCTCTCTAGGGAAATGTATTACAAAGAAGAAATAAATGGAATGGCCCCTGGAGAGAGATGTGAGATCAAGAACAAATATACTTCTGAAGTTGGGAGAAATCATAACATGTTTATATGCCATTGGGAATGATCTAGAAGAGAGGAAACTTTCATGATACAGGAGAAAGAAGGGGCATTGGTAGAGCATCGTCCTAGGGTAGGCAAGAGAGGAAGGGACCTGATGAACAAGCCATTAGGATGGGTTTAGATGGGACCATGGTCATTTCATTTATAGTTACAGAGAGAAAGCAGAGGTGTAGACGTCCATAAGGGTAGTTTCATAAATATGATGGTAGAGAAGTCTGGACATTCCCTTCTAATTGTTTTTACTTAAAAAAATAAAATATATATTTAAATAGGGGGTAAGGTCACTAGCTAAGAAATAATGAGGGAAGAGAAGTTGGAGATTTGAGGACAGGGGAGAAGGCAGGAAAGAGTCATGAGGAAAGAGGGAGAGGAAATAGACTAGGGAGATAACAGTAGGATTGCTGAATGAAGTTAATAGCTTACTTGAAGCCAGTGGTCATGAATTTTAAAATGATCCAAGAAGATAGTTGTGGGTGTTTTCCCAGGAAGTGTGGGTGCAGAATAGGCACAGAGCTGTGTATAACTAGGCTTGAGAGTTTTGCAAGTGAATAGAATCAAGAGAGAGAGGGACAGTGGAGATGAAGAAGTCTACAATGACGTGATTAAAAATAATGAGTGATGGAATTTAAGCTGGATGTTAGGTGGATGCAAGAACATGAAGGGAGGAAAGGACAACTAAAAGGGGGATATGACCTTTGGAGTTTATGTCCCAGTGGAATGACTGTTGGGGTTAGGTGCACGGGGAAGTGAGATGGTTAACCAATAAGCAGTAGTTAGATAACAAGCAAGGTGTCTGAAGATGGCCGTAGCAAGGAGATACAGCTAGTGGTATATGCAGACAGGGTAAGTTCTCTCACTTACTGGTGTAGAGGGGAGAGGGATGTTATAGTGTTCCAAACTAGAAGCAACAGGACATCTTGGGGGAGAGCATTTCTTCCAGCTAGCGGCACTGAAGGAGGAAAGAATATGTTACAATAAGAGAGGGCTACCGGGGGAGCAGTGTCCTCAGGGGAGAGATAGGTTTGATGTAGAGCAAGAAGAAGATATTTTGAGAAGAATTTGGAGGTAGAGGAGATGTTGTGATGAGGGCTCATAAGTTCTAGAGGGTACAGAAGAAAAGTATTAAGAAATAGGCAGGTTTGGGAAATGGGGTCCTGTTAAGGGCAGCCAGTGCAGTGTGGAAATTGGCATCAGGATATGGGGGCAGTCATGAATGATAGGAGGGTCTTCCAGTGACTTCCAGGAACAGTAATAAAGGATCAATCCTGATGGCCTCCAAGGCAAATGGTGTTGAGGTTGTCAGCGTTTGTTTTGGACTAGGGGACAGTAAGAAAGGTAGAATCTCGCCAAGAGCAAAATTTTGAGCCATCATCTCCACTCCATTCCTGTGCTCCACATCCTAGGGCTTGAAGAGCTCCCTGTTGTGCCGAGAACCTCCACTGTCAGCATCGGGAGACCTCCATCTCAGGATATTCCAAAGATCTTGCACACAAGTGCTCGCAAGGTAGGAGCCAATATTGTTGCAAGGGTGTGTTGGAAATGAAGGACCTGCAACAGCAGGAAAGAATAAAAAAGAGTCAATGACCAGAGCAGGTCCTAAAAGGGCTCTGCAGGTAGGACGGGGCATTCTGGGTGGGCAGAAGGCACAATAGCCCATCTTTAGCAGGGAGTCCCAGTCACAGGTGCCACTAAGGAGGAATGTGAGCCCCCCAGAAGAGGGCAGTCATGATGATGAAATAGCATGGTTCCTTTGATCCAGATACCATTGCAATATGGTTGATATCTATCCCTAGTTTTCTCCAGGGTTGATGTGACCTGGAGAAAAAATGGTTTATATCTAACAATGTAATTCGTATATAATATATATTCATATTCATATGCATATTCGTATAAATATGCAAATACCTCATGAGAGAACAGTCAGTGTGGAGTATATGGAGACATGAATTCTACAACCAGGCAACAATAACGTGTGTTTTGCTTCTGTGTGTGTGAGTGTGTATCATTGTGAACTTGTGCATTGCCGACATCTAGCTCTTATCATACAGCAAGACAGTTCTGTGATTTGTGTTTTCCTTCTGCCTTTTCCAAGATACATAGCTGGCCACCAGGAGAGAGGCCAAAGTCCCTGAGTGCCCTTTGGCCTGAGTTGTGCTGTCTCTACGAAGCTGTCATATTCATTCATCTTTAGATTTCCCCACACTCTGCCACACTCACCCCCAATCCAGACTGCTAAAATGGCAGTATAGCATAGCCATGGAGCTTCAGTATTTCACCAGTAACACAGGGAACATTTTTTTTCCCCGATCAAATGAGATTCAGTTACATGTCAAGGAAAACCAGCATCAGCAGCTTGTGTCATTTAATAAAACCTAAAGTTACAAGTGTCCTGAATAGTTCCCTTAGAAGCTATTTTAAGTGGACAGCCCTTCCCCAGAAGCCCTGTGAGTGCAAAATAACAGAAGTTAATTTTAGCAAGCACTTTTTAACCTACATTTGGGGACAAAAATGCCAGGAAACCTATTATATAATTGAAGAAAAAAGAAACCCTCTGGGTGTGACAAAAAGTTGTCTGTCTCAAGTTACTGCAAATGGAAAAATGATATACCGAGGAGCTTGGTATTTGAGAAGTCTAATAGTGAGAAACTTTATTTGCTGAGAAGGCAAATGAGGGTACCTGGATGTTAAAGAAAACTTTATGCTGTGGGCAGCAAGGGTACTGGGTATTCATGCTGCTGTTGGGTATTTATGGTCCTGGGTTGAATCTAGTCTTCCATTAGAAACAGTATTTTCACACTGAATATGAAGATCAAATCCCAATTTGTTCATGTGTCCGAGACCTTAAGAATCCTAAATCTGTGTTAGCCCTGAGCTCTTTACAAACCAGAGGGACCAGCAAAAAAGGATCAAGGTTGTAATGTCTCCTCTTTACCCCGTTCAGTGTTCAAGATGATTGTCTTCATAGATATCTGACTGATTCTTCTGCCCTGACACTCTGTGTATCCTACCCCTGTTCCTGGCCTCTTGTCTCCCCAGCCCTCAAGTGGCTTCTCTAACACATAAGTGCCAGCTTCCACGCAAATGCCCCTCCTGCCCACTCACAAGTTGGGTAACCTTAGCCAGGTCACAGGATCTCTCTGAAATTCTTTCAGAGAATATCTAGTTCCTATTATTGGTGAGTAAATCCAGTAAGAGAAAGGTAAAGATATTTTGTAAATTACATTGTACAAATATAAATCAACCTTCTCCTTGAATATGATTCTCTCACTTCTTTGAAAACCAAACAGACAAGCAGATTCTGACTTTAGGGTACTCTCTGCCTGAACTTAGTAATCAGTTTCTTTGCTGATGGAAGTGATTTTCCCTGGCAGATATTGGTCCTATCGTTCCACTCCTTGGGGCTGTGATGGAAACACCTTCGATTCCTTGGATCTTCTTTAGTCAGCCCCTCATGGTTCCTTAAAGTACTCTGTAAAGGGCACTAACATTCTGTGTCCTTCTGAAAAGATTGTGCAATACCAGCGACCCCCACTACATAAGAAGGACATGATAAAAAAGTGATATAATAATGTCAGGCAGTGTCTTATGATCTTTCATACTATTTCATTGGCAATCCACCACAGACTTTGAAATAGGAAATGTTATTCCAGGTTTTTAGATGAATATTATTCCAGGCTTCTAGATGAGACTCCTAGAAGTTAAACGTGTTACTTTATCTCTTTGCTTTGCAAAGACATTTGTTGCTTGAGTCAGGAAATCTAGGGTTCAGCCACCAGATTTCAGCCAAGTATCAGATGGCACACACAAGCTAGGTTATTGGCGAAAGTTTAATAAAGGGATTATTTACAAAGAGCTGGGCATGGCAAGGCTTAGGGAAACCAACGAGAGAGTGCAGTACTCCCAGGCTAGTGACAAAAGGGAATTGTTATTACTTTAGACACAAAGGGCAAGACAGAAATCTGCTACAGGCATCTGGAGAGAGTTATATGGAGAGACTGTCTGCTGAACACAATCCTGCAGGGTAACAGCCCAAGAAGTACATTCTCTGGTTTCATTCTCCATTCTCCTGTTTTTCTCCTTGATCTCTTGCTGTTGCCTACCATTGCCTGAAGGCTACTGGAAGCCACAGGCCAAGGGCATGGAACAGGATAGAGATGGGTGGGAAGTTGATCTGGAGGAATAAGTGAAAGATACAGAGGGGGGGACGTGATCACACTTGCCCTGTAACCAGATACCATATACTTTCTCTCTCTCTCAATTATTTATTAGTGGTTTTTTTTATTTTAATTCCAACATAGTTAACATACAGTGTTATATTAGTTCATGTGTACAAAATACGATTCAGTGATTTCACACATCACCCAGTGCTTATCACAAGTGCACTCCTTAATCTTTCACTTATTTCACCCATCCCCCCACCAACCTATCCTCCAGTAACCAGCAGTTTGTTCTCTATAGTCAATTAACTTTTTATTTTAGAATAGTTTCAGATCTACAGAAAAAGGCAAGGATAGTACAGAGAGTTTCCATACACTTAACATTTGGTTCCCCTATTATTTATTATCTTATGTTAGTGTGATACATTTGTAACAACTGATGAACCAACATTGATACATTCTTATGAACTAAGGTTCATCGTTTATTTGCATTTCCTTAGTTTTTGTCTAATGTCCTTTTTCTGGTCTAGAATGTCATCCAGGATACCGCATACATTTAGTAGTCAAGATTTCTAAGATTTCTCTTGCCAATGCCCATTTCCTTTGCATAATCCCTAATCCCACCATTTGACACCCATGTACTCAATTGTTTAATTACAGTATACATGTGTACATGGTCTCAGAAGTTCAACTCATATGCCCAGGGGAAACTTTTCAAGTAGAGTACAATATTTCTGTACAGTTCCTTTTGCTTTTAGTATTACAGACACCACTTATTTTCAAAATTACTTAGGTCGTCACACTTTTTTCCAAACCCAGAATAGTAAATTCATAGAAATAATGAAGAATAGTAGTTATCAGAGGCTAGGAGGAAGGGACAATGGGAAGTTGTCATTTAATAGATACAGACTTTCAGTCTGAGATGATGAATAATTCCAGATGTGGATAGTGATGATGGCTGTGCAGTTATGTAAATGTAATTAATGCCAGTGAGTTGAAAGCTTAAAAATTGTTAAAACAGTAATTTGATATGATGAATATTTTATCACAATTAAAAAAAGAAAGAAAGAAATCAGTTGACTATATTTGTAGGGGTCTGTTTCTGAGTTCGCTGTTTTGTTCCGTTGATTTACGTGTCTCTTCTTTACCACACTGTCTTGTTACTGGAGCTTCACAGTAAGTCTTGGAATCAGATTGTCCCAGCCCTCCAGCTGTGTTCTTCAATATTGTGTTAGTTGTTCTAGGTCTTTATCCATTCCACATAAACTTCATAGTCGATTTGTTGCTATCTACGGAAGAGCTTGTTGAGATTTTGATTTCAACTGCACTGAATTCCTAGACCAAGACACAAATAAAGAAATAGGAAGACATATCATGTTCATGGGTTGGAGGATAATATCATTAAGATGTCAATACTACCCAAGGCAATCTATAGATTTAATGAAATCCCTATCTGATTGAGGAGGTGTCGCTCTATTCCTAGTTTGCTGAATGTTTTTATCATTGAGGGGTTTTGGATTTTGTCACATGCTTTTTCTGTGTCAATTGATAACAGTATATAATAGTTATTTTTTAAGCCTGTTGACATGTTAAATTCCACTGAGTGATTTTTGAATGTGGAAGCAGTCTTGCATAGGTAGGAAACATTTCATTTGGTTGTGGTGGATTTTTTTGTACATTGTTGTATTTAATTCGCTAATATTTTGTTGCAGATTTGCATCTAGGTTCGTGAGAGATATTCATCTGTAGTTTTCCTTTTTCCTAATATTTTTATCTAGTGTTGGTATAGGATAATGCTTGCCTCACAGAATGCGTTAGGGAATGTTAGTCCTTCTGTTTTCTTGAAGAGATTATGGAGAATTGATATGATTTCTTTTTAATGTTTAGTGGGCTTCACCATGATAATTAGGGCCTGATATTTGTATTTTCTTCTTTGGGAAGGTTATTAACAATTAAATTTATTTAATAGATATGGAGATATTCAGTTAGCTATTTCTCCTTTTATGAATTTTGGTAGTTTGTGTCTTTTATAGAATTAGTCCATTTCATCTAAGTTATTGAGGTTTTTTTTTTTTTGCATAATCTTGTTTATAGTTTATTATCCCTTATATGTCCATGAGATCTGAGCTCAGGAGTAATGATCCTTCTTTCATTTTTAACACTGGTAATTTATGTCTTCTCTTTTGTTTATTGTTTAGCTTGGCTAAGAGTTTATCAATCTTACTGATCTTTTCAAAAAATCTTTTGTTTTCAATAATGTTCTCTATTCTTTTCCTATTTTGAAATTCATTGATTTTATGCTCTAATTTTTTTATCATATCTTTTATTCGGATTCCTTGAAGTTCAAAATTGCTATTTGGTCTCTAATTTTCTCTATTAGAAAATTAGTTGTTGATTTTGGATTTTCTTCTTTTCTAATACATTTTTTAATGCTATGAATTTCCCTCTAAGCACTGCTTTTGCTGCATCTCACAAATTTTGATAAGTTATATTTTCATTTTAATTTAGTTCAAAGTATGTTAAATGTCTTTTGAGATTTCTTTGACATGTGGATTATCTAGAATTGTGTTGTTTACTTTCCATACATTTTCAGCTATCTTTCTGTTACTAATTTTTAGTTTAATATCTGTTCTAAGAATATACTTCGTATGATTTTTATTCTTTTACATTTGGTGATCAGGTATGTTTTATGATCCAAAATGTGGTTTATTTTGGTGACTACTCCATGTTAGCTTGAGAAGAATATGTATTGTGCTACTGTTGGATAGAATCTTGTACAGGTGTCAATTAAATCAATCTGATAATGTTATTCAAGTCTTCTGTATCCTTACTGGTTCTCTGACTTCTTTATTTATCAAGTACTGACAGGGTTGTTGAAATATGCAACTATAATTGTGGATTTTATATTTCTCCTTTCAATTAAATCCTATTTTACCTCAGGTATTCTTGGAGAATTAGCCTCATTATGATTTTGTAATTTCCCTCTTAATCTTTGATAATCTTCCTTTTTCTGCAGTTCATTTTGTCTAACATTAATATAGCAACTTTGGATTTTTTTTTTATTAGTTTTAATGTGGTATATCTTTTTTAATGTGGTATATCCCTTCAATTTTTTGTGTGCATTTTTTATTGTGGTAAAATACATATAACATAAAATTTATCATTTTCTAACAAATTTTCTTAACGTTTATTTATTTTTGAGAGAGAGAGAGAGAAAGACAGAGTGTGAGGCGGGGGCAGAGAGAGGGAGACACAGAATCCGAAGCAGGCTCCAGGCTCTGTAGCCCAACGCAGGGCTTGAACCCACAGTCCATGAGATCATGACCTGAGCTGTGGTCAGAAGCTTGACCAACTGAGCTACCCAGATGCCCCTAAAATTTACCATTTTAAACATACAGTTCTGGAACATTAATTAAATTCACATAGTTCTGCAACCACCACCACCTGTTTTTAGAACTGTTTCATCTCTCCCAACTGAAACTCTGTATCTATTAGGCACTCTCTATTCCTTCCTCTGCCAAGTCCTGGAAACCATCTTTCTACTTTCAGCTTGTTTGAATCTGACTACTGTAGGTACCTCACATAAGTGTTTGTGTGTGTGTGTGTGTGTGTGTGTGTGTGTGTCTGGTTTACTTTTCTTAGCATAGTGTCTAGTTTCATCTATGTTGTGGCATGTGTCAGTTTCCTTCCTTCTTAAGGCTGAACATATTCCACTGTATGTGTGTGCTCCGACTTTTTATTAATTTATCTATCGATGGACACTTGGATTGTTCCATCCTTTTACTTTTAGCCAACCTGCATCTTTTTATTTAAAGTGAATTTCATATTAACCACATGTAGTAGTGTCTTGTGGTTGTTTTAGTTCACATTGACAACCTCTGCCTTGTAATTGGTGTACTTAAACCATTCACATTTAAATAATTAGTAATATATTGTATGAATATCTACATACAATACATAATACAGGTTGTAACTATTTTCTATCCATTGCATTTGTTCTTTATCTCTTATCTCTTCCCTTTTTCCTGCTTTCTCTGGATTTAACTGAGTATTTGATATAATATTTTATCTCTTCTCTAGAATATAAGTAATACATCTTAAAACCTTTAGTTCTAATGGTTTCTCCATAGTTTATAATACACACTTATAACTAATTTGAGCTCATTTTCAAATAATACTATACCACTTCGTATGTACTGTGATACCTTATAGCAGAATGTTCCCAATTCCTCCCTGTCATCCCATGTGATGTTGCTATAATTACTATTACTGTTTTAAACAAAGTTATCCACATCAATTTTTTTTTAGTAAATAAAAAGCGCATGTAGCAGAATTCCTACAACCTATCTCTTTTGTGATATAACACATCTCTCAATCTTTAGAGATTGGTCACCATAAGGTTAGTGAACCATATCCATTTCTAAATTGAAACCATGCCACTTGCCACTAAAAACAAAGATGACTGATAAAATAATTTGTTTGCCAATGTTAGTTTTTCAGACAACTGGACTGGTTGATTTTCCACAACTGTCCGGAGTGACCATTTCCAGATCAATGGCTAAGGTCTATTGATCCTCCAATTTTTCAATCCAGTTCAGACATTGTGTTGACTGGAATAAATGAACCATGTCTGGATAGTTTAGCAGTTATGACAGGCATATCAAATTGATCATTCAGCAATAAATTCTCTGCTATGTAAGCAGTTCCCAGCCTAGAAATGGGTGTGGCTCCAAAAGTTTATTCTAATGTATTTGTTTGAAACTCAGAATGTATAGCCAATAAAACATTAAAGGGGGCTTAAAAGATGAATTAAGTTTTTAACAAGGCTACTACACAAAAACTTGGTTAACCTATGTCTTGTGGTCCTAGAACTGGAAAATACATATATATATTTTGACTTGTAATCTGGCAGTTGAGGATTACATACATTCTTCCATGTATCAGTTATAATAATCCTAGAGGTTGTGAAAGATAAACACTAAAATGTGTAATTGTTAAAATGTGACATGAATTTATTTCTCCCTGATGAAATCTAAAATAGATATTTATCACTGGCCCTTCTCCAAGCAGTGAGTTAGAGTTCTAACGTTTTGCCTTCTTATGTTGTTCAATTTTCAACACCTGGCTTCCAAGGTCATTGACTTACTCTGCCTAAAGATGGGGGATGGGTAAAGTGCATGGTTAAGTGTCCAGCTGAGGAAAGAGGACAAAGGGAAACTAAACAAAAAGTTTGTCATTCAACTCTAGCCCCAACATGCAGCAGAGGTGAAAACAATCAGAACACCTTGGTTTTAATCTTACTTGATCAGCCAGCAGCATGCAACTCTTAATGTCTCTATTCTTCTTGAAATATCCTCTCCATCTCTATCACACAAGACTCTTTGGGTTTTCTTCTACTTTGACTTCTTCTTCTTCTTCTTTTTTTTTTTTTTTTTTTTTTTTTGCCTTCATGTGTTGCTACTTCCCAAAGTTTTGTTCTAGGCCCTCATCACTGTTTATTGTTCATTAAGTGATGACACCTACATCCACAGCAGCTCTGTGCAATCATTATAGCTTCAGCTGTATGCAATTAATCCGCAAACTTATGTCTCCAGCCCAGAACTCCCCTCTGTACAGACCCTCTTCATACGGCATCCTATTCAGTATCTCCTATTGGATATCTCAAAGGCCCTTTAAACTCAACATTCCCCTAGAAACCTTAGGCTCCCTCGCTCCCTCCCTTGTACCATGTCACCAAGTCCAGTGGATTCTAAACATGAGAACCTTACTACTTGTAGTGTGGTCTGAGGACCAGAAGGTGCTTTTGTGTGAGTCTTGTTAGAATAATAGAACTCTAGGTCTATCCGTAGGCCCTGCTGCAGACCTACCGAACCAGATTCTACGTTTTGGCAAGATTTCTAGATGCTTTTTTATGTACATTAAAGTAGGAGAAGCCCTATGATAAAAGACTCTGGAATCTACCCAACTGTCTTCATCCTCAATCCCAGTCTCTTAGTTACCATTGTCTCTTACCCGAATTACTGCAGTTGCTTCCTAACTTAATTACCTTCACATAGTCTTGACTGCTTTGTATTCATTTTTTTTTTTTTTCAACGTTTATTTATTTTTGGGACAGAGAGAGACAGAGCATGAACGGGGGAGGAGCAGAGAGAGAGGGAGACACAGAATCGGAAACAGGCTCCAGGCTCTGAGCCATCAGCCCAGAGCCCGACGCGGGGCTCGAACTCCCGGACCGCGAGATCGTGACCTGGCTGAAGTCGGACGCTTAACCGACTGCGCCACCCAGGCACCCCTGTATTCATTTTCTATCCAGAAGCCAAAATGTTCATTTCCAGAACACAAATATGGTCATATGCCCCACTGTTAAAATACTATATCTTAAGACAAAGAACCAAATCCCCAGTTGACTTACTAGAACTTCCAAAGTCTGTGCCTTGACGACTACTCCATCTTCATTTTACATCACTCAAGGGTCTTGAGTTTCTTTCCATCCTAGGACTTTTGCACATGTGCTCTCTATGGTTCCCTTATTCCCTTTCATTACAGTTCACTCAAACTTATTCTTCAGGTCTCAGTTCAGGATTCTCTGACAATCCAGGTTAGGTCAGGGTCCTTTGTTGCATACTCTTATGTATGCTTTCTTCATCATTATGTCTCCCTCAACCCCATTCCAAGGTGCTGGCAAGGTGGGTTTCTTCTGAAGACCTCTCCTCTCGGGTTATAGATGGCCATTTTCTCCATGTGTTTCCACATGGTCTTTCCTCTGTGTGTGTGACCCCTTATGACCCCTAAGGACATCAGTCATATTGGATTAGAGCCACTTCAATGATCCCATTTAACCCTAATTACCTCTTTATAGACCTTATCTCCAAACATAGTCACATTCTCAGGTATTAGAGTTTAGGGCTTCAACATATGAATTGCGGTGGGGAGGACACAATTCAGCACATAACAGTGCTTCACTAGAAAAATATTGTCCAATGAAAGTATGTTAGCTAAATATGTAATTTAAAAGGTTCCTGGGGCTCTTGGGTAGCTCAGTTGGTTAAGTGTTCGACTCTTGATTTAGGTTCAGGTCATAATCTCACAGTTTGTGAGACTGAGCCCTGCATCAGGCTCTGTGCTGACAGCATGGGGCCGGCTTGAGATGTTCTTTCCCCATCTCTCTCGCTGCCCCCCCTTGCTCACATTAGCCCACATACACGTACCCTCTCTCGAAATAAATAAAATTTTAAAAATTAAAATAAAATGAAAATTTCCTATAGCTACATTTTAAAAAGTAAAAGAAAATCAGGTGAAATTAGTTTAAATAATATAATTTGTTTAACATAATATATCCAGAATAGTATTTCAATGTTTAATCAAGGTAAGCAATTAGTGAGACATTTTATCTTTGTTTTTTGTACTAGGTCTTAGAAATATGGTGTGTATTTTATACTACAGCACATTTGAATCCAGACACTAAATTTTCGTCAGAAATACTTGATTAATATTCATGGTTAATAAAATTTACAGTTGAAGAAGGAGATTTACATAGCCATGTTGCTCCAGAGTTCCTCTAAAACTTTCCCAGTAGCTGAATGAAGAGTCCATTTTTAGATATGAATTAGTTTGCATTAAGTAATAGTGAGAATTTGCTTCCTCAGTCCCATGCACCACATTTCATACTCAATAGCCCATATGTCTTAATAGCTATCCCATGGGACAGCACAGATCTAGAAGCTACATGCCACGTCATATGAAGCAGTAATGCTCTGAATGTCTCAACCTCTCTCAATGACCACATGCTGTAATATTAACTACGCTTTTTACGGCAAAACCCCATGAACAGGAAATCCCCACTCCCCCCCCTTTGGTAAAACAAATGGATTTAAAAAAGTATTTAATACTCTCCAACTGCTTCTGATTTGAAGTAGTCAAACTACCTTTTTACATCCTAATTAACTTTTCCAGCCCTTCCCAGGAGGTTTATTAAAGACCATCTCAGGGGACTTCTTAGGCTGGGCTGTGAGCCAAAGTCTTCCAAATGCGTGCTGTCTGCCCCCCCCCATCCCCCACTGGGTGCTAATGAGGATTGGCACAGCTGGAGACTTCACATCCTCACTGCGGGAGGCCAAGACCTCTTCTCCACCTCTTCCCAGTCCCTCAATCCCATTCTAGGAAGAATTTTGGGAAGGATTTTTTTCACAGATCAGAAAATGGCCCCCATGTCCCAGGCTTTTTGGTGAGAGCACTGAAGTTCTCAGATTCACTTGATTGTTTGCACATTTGCTCTGTGAGGCTGTGTCTGAATCCTCAGGAAGGCATTTCTGGGCATTTCCTGATTTTCCCTATAGTCAGTGGTCCATCTAAGACAGGAGATCAAAGTCACACCATGGAGAGAGGGACAGGATTATAGATAGATAGAGACACTCTTTCCTCTCCAAGCTGTCCTAGCACCATTGGGAAGAAACTCTCAAATAAGAAGTTTTGTGGGTTTTTTGTTTGTTTTTGTTGTTGTTGTTGTTGTTTGTTTTTTCGTTGAATAAAGTCTCTTCTCTCTTTAGACAGGAAAATAAGTGAAGCTTCCAAATTTTCTCAGACTATGGCTTTCGAAATCAGGCAATCCAAAAACGCAAAATCGGTCTTAGACTCTCCTGACCAACCAAGCCGGCAAAAAAAGATACCATTAAATTTCTGGCCATTTATTCAATAAGAACCAGGCATTGTTTTCCATGCTTGAAATATATCAGTGGACAAAACTGACAAACATCCCCATTCTCATGGTGCTTACACTCCAGTGAAAGAGAGAGGATAAACAAATATTAAAAGATATATTAATTATTAAATAATTAACAGTAATGAGCAGTATAAATAAAAATAAAGAAAGGAAAAAGCAGAGAATGCAAGGAGATAGGGCACAGCTATTCCTTTTTTTTTCCCAGCAAGTATTTTCGTACTACCTACCCTCTACTCCAATAGGGGCTGTGGTAGGCTAAGATAATGCACTGGGTATAGTTCCCACTCTCAAGGATTAGGTTTTTGCCTGACATTAATATCAACATCGTACATATATTTGTCATGTGCTCAAGAATTTTTGTGCATCCCACCTTGCATTTATTTTAATTTTCTCCAAGAACATTTAGCAAATACTATGTACATATGGTTGTGTACTAAAACTTCATGTTGGAAAAAAAAGGATGAGTAAATGAATGATATGAATGTGGGAGTGAAAGGGTGTTTTGTACCTGAGGCAATAGCAGTAACCATACTCTTTTCTGGGTATAGTAGGAAAAAAGCTATGGGTTAAAAACTATGGAATCTTTATCCTCTCTGCTTATGATAATGTGACCTTGGACATAACCTTTACTGTCCTTGAACTCAAGTTTCTCCATCTGTAAAATGGGGCTTGTAATCGTTGCTAAATACAATTACACCCATGAAGAGAAAGTGGGAAAGTGCTTTGTAAACTCTAAAACTCTCCAAAGTTAAGAGATTATTATGTGTGCTAATGCATTCCTTCATTGGTGTGGCTAATTGAATATCAACTCCGCTAAAGGAAATTAAAATTAAACAGGCTGTATTGGACAATCCAATGTAGAAACTCAGCATGGCAGGGGTTTGCATTAAGCCAAACATAGGGAGAGGAGACCCTGCCTGAGAAAAGCAGTTAGATTTTGCTGCTAATTAGTACTTTTCCTTCAGGAGGTGGAATCTTCTCTCCCTTTTACAGATCAAATTACTCATGTGCCCCTATAAAAAGCATGTCAAAGTCAAAAGTGCAAGCAATCCCAGTGCAATTTGCAGGGGGAATGGCTGCAGCGAGCAGTTAGCACACCATTAATTCTCAATTAAGTGCCAATTTGCACATTGCTGGGAAACAATTGCAAATTCTTTGTTTCTCCCCTTAAAGATGTCATTTGAATCCAAGAGAGCCAAATCTAATGGCGAAGGATAAATAAAGACAACTAGAACTCTAATCGGGTTGTGCCAAATACGGGAAGGGATCTCCTACATTACCAACTTGCTGAGTCCTTTCCTGTCAGCAGGCAGGTGTAATAAGACACGGGGGTAGGGTAGATATTTATCATAATCCAGACTGGCAAGAGAAAAACTCATTTCTAAGCTAAGAGTTTGCAGTGGAAAATTCTCTGATACACCTGAAGCAAGAAATTGGGAACTTCTATTGCAGACAAGAATACATTTTTTTTCTGATGTAGTCTTCTGTAGAAATCCCAGTGCTTCCGTTCTGCAATCGTCCAGTCTTGGAGCCTGTCCAAAGTCAGTCAAATTATTTGCTTTTGTTGCAAAGCACCCACTAACAGCAACGTCCCCATTTTGTTGCTGATAGGACTTGTGTTTCTGCCCACAGTTACGAAAGCTGAACGTGATGGGTGCAACGAGGTCCCCACATTAGTGTAAGTCATTCTGACCCAAAATGCATTAGACCTGAGACTTTGACATAAGTTTTCATTTATTTGTGCTTTATTACATCTGTGGTTTGGACATAGAATGGAAGGGTAGAAAAGAAATACAGGTCTGCTTTCCAGTAACTTACAATTTCAGTGGGCAGAAAATACACAGGGGCATGATGCACTTGGGTCCCTGGCAAGGTGATGTATCACTCAGCTGGGTGTTGGGTGCTGCCTCTAAGATGTACAGTGCACAAGTGCTAAGCCTCCTGTGAAGAGCCCGGAAATGGAGGGAAGAAATCATGCAGAATTGTCCGATGCTTGAGTGCCCGCCTCCCTCCTACCATCCCCTGTCACTTCATCTACTTGCCTGGGCATTCATCCTTGATTTTGTTTCATCAGTAATGTCTTTGGGAACTCTCACCTTCTTCCCTTGTCATATTCTAGTGACTTTCTCATAGGGGACCTTTGTTTTTTCTCTTGCTTCGTGCTACCCTCTTGCTTCCTGGATTGAATACAATTCTGATATTGCCTATCGATTCTCTTCCCTCTCATTGAATTCCTTGACTTGTCCTTGCATGGAGCTGGACACCACATTTTGGGAATATTTTTGCTCCTTTAAAACTTGGGTTCGTGGAGTGCCTGGGTGGCTCCGTTGGTTGAGTGTCCGACTTCGGCTCAGGTCGTGATCTCACGGTTTGTGAGTTCGAGCCCCACGTCAGGCTCTGTGCTGACAGTTCAGAGCCTGGAGTCTGCTTCAGATTCTGTGCCTCCCTCTCTCTCTCTCTCTCTCTCAAAAATAAATAAAGATTAAAAAATTTAAAAAAAAAGCAGACAAACTTGGGTCTGTTAGTAGTAGCAGACAGGGCCAGATATTAGCACAAGGCAGCTCAGCTCCCCTCAGAGTCATTTAGGACATCTTGAGAGAGCCCTTGTCTTTTCTCAGGGTGAAAACAGGGAACAGCATCTACTTTGCTCTGGTTATTCTGGGACCGGTTCCTCCCCCTTTCCTTTTCGTGGGAAGTCATGCAAAGAATACCATGATACCCTTGCTCTCCCAACCAGCTGGGAATTTTATACAGCAAGCACACTACTCTTCCTCTCCAAACAGGTAATCGTGTCTAACCTGCCTCTAGAAAACCCATATGGCGAAGCGACTCAGATCCAGTGGAACAATGAACAGACTTGAGAATTTTTGCTCAGTGATCTGTCTTAGATTTGCTGAAGCTATGGGGTCTCAGACAAGTCAGGAAGCATATGTACAAGATAAAAACACATATCCAATTCCTCCATAACTCCTGGACAATTGATTCAAACAAAGTCACCTATATAGTCAATGGGTTCTTATCGTGATGTTTGTTGTTACACATTCCTGTGTACTCAGGTCGGACTGCCTGCTAAGGCAGCAGGATAAGCACATGACCTGCTGGTGTGATTTGGTAGTCCTGGGAAAGGCTCTTTGCCTAAAATTACCTCTTGCGATGGCCTGCTAAATTCACCTATACTAGTAAGTGATTCTCACTGGAAGGCTTGATCACTCCTTATACCTTTTGATTTTCACAACCACTAGAAGAAGTAGGTACAGTTCTAATTCTAATTTTGCAGATGGGAAATTAAGCATCAACAATACTAATAAGTAGCAAATGTCAAAGCCTCCACCTGCACTCATGTTCTTCGATGCCAAATCTCAGGTCATGTGCCTTGCCCCATTTTCCTGTTTTGATTGAGTATCACGTGGGGTAGCATTTGGAGCAACGGTGTAATAGTGATACAGTAGCATTTAGACTTGCTTGTACTCAACTTTCACAGATTGGTGCTATCTCTAATGTGCCAAGATCAAGTGTAAAGCTGGAAAAATAAAGAGTAAAGCTTGAGGGTGAGAAACATGGAATATACAGAAGGAAACTTATTCTCAGTCTAGGACTTGTTAAGCAAGTCATGGAGAGAATAGTAAAGAGAGGCCGGTTAGCACTTTAAGAAGCATGTGTGAGATGGGTACCATTTCCCCATTATCAAGCCTTCTTTCCTATTGTCAGACCAGTATGTCCCTGTTGGAGGCTCAGAAAATGTGGTTGCCATATGTGTGTTTGATGATGACCATACTAATCCATTGCCAGGATCAAAAGTGCTCTGGGAAGTTTCACAAGCAGTGGCCATGGTTTGGATGAACTGTGCATCAATCTTGCCCAGTTTTCTTGAAACGAAACAGTCTTTGCAAAAATGCTGGCTGTTATTGGAAGAGTTAAGTTATTAGAAACGAGAATTATCTGCATCTCTAGAAATTCAAAGGCCTGGAGTGGTTGCTAATTAGGAGCTTGCAAGTTAGGAGCTTGGGCAGGGGTTAGAGCCAGTGTTTTCTTAAACCCACACAGGCCTAGAGGGACAGGAAGGAACCCAGTCTGGGCTAGAGCTGCCTCTGATTATCCCGGTTGGTCAGGAAGGGCCAGGAAGGGAAGCTCTTCCCATATAGGAAAATAGGTGGCTGTATCTGATGAGGAAGACAAAAATCAGAGCAAATCACTCACTTACCTCTCAGCTCTGAAACTCTCAAGTCGTTATGCCCAGGTGGGAACACGAGGCTGGACCAAGGAGTCCAGATGTCACGCTACCTGCCTCATTACACTTATGACCCACTTCTGGCCACTGGAGGGCATCTCCAGCGGGCACGAGCAATGGTGCACACCACCAAGTCCTCTCTAATTACCCCCTGCTTTCTTCCTGCTCTTTTCTTTAAGTTCATCCCAGCCGTTCTCTTCTTTTTCTCTGCGCTCTCCACCCCTCCCCAACCCTATGCTCTTTTTTTCTACCCAAAGGCCTCCACCAGCACAGTTTCTGCTGTGACAGCAACTCCCATCACTCACTACCCTGGTGCCGCCTCATCTTTGCTCTCTGGGGTTGATAAATATATGGTTCCAGCATGAAAGAGACTGGTTGTAATCGCTGGAGGCTTCTAGAGTGGAAACATCAGCCCTCTTTGCACACATTGCCTAACTGAGAACAGCTTGAGAAAATAAGGTCTATGAAAAGAAGAAGGGAGGGGAAGGTGGCTGGCAAACGGGAGGAATAAGAGAAATATGGGGAGAAATCTCTTTTATGGAAAAGTGGGACAAACCCACCAGCACTCATTGTTTAAAAAACCCTCCTGGAGCAGAGAAACTTTTTCCAGCCTAAGTACAACAGTTGCAGAAGGGGGCGCCCTAAAAACTGAAAATAGAGGTTTATTTTCTCTGTATTTATGGGGGGAGGAAAAGAGCTTTGTACAGCTGAGAGTACAAAGAGGATCATTTGGGGGCTTTTACAGCCTATTGAGGAGACTAACTCTAATTTTTCTGATGACCAGAGTGTTTAGTCATAGTGTCACTTAATTATAATTGAATCTTGCCTATTAATAAAAATCTAAGAAAGAATGTATTTTTATGGGCAAAACACCTTAATATTTTGTTAGCAAGTTATCCTGATAGTGAGTGTATTCAAACGCAGTAGGATTTGGTTTTCTGTAAAATATACTATTTTTAAAATTTTAATTGAACTTTAGATTTTTAATGTTTATTTGTGTTTGAGAGAGAGACAGAGACAGAGACAGAGAGAGAGAAGACACAGAATCTGAAGCAGGCTCCAGGCTCTGAGCTGTCAGCACAGAAGCTAACACGGGGCTCCAACATGACCTGAGCTGAAATCGGACACTTAACTGACGGAGCCACCTAGGCGCCCAACATACTATTTTTTAAAGCTTATTTATTTATTTTGAAAGAGAGACAGAGAGGATGTGTGCGAGAGAGCAGGGGAGGAGCAGAGGGAGAGAGAGAGAATCCCAAGCAGGCTCTGTGCTGTCAGCATGGAGCTCAACTAAGGGCTCGATCTCAAACTGTGAGATTATGACCTGAGCCAAAACCAAGAGTTGGGCACTCAACCGACTGAGCCACCCAGGTGTCCCCATAAAATATACTGTTGTTCAGAATTTTCTATAATTTATCCCTTCTTTAGAGTTGGTTTGGCCCAGTGATCTTTCATTTTGCCAGAAACTGAGCAGTAGCTCACATATCACAGTAGAAATTAGCTCATCCCTGAGGGTCACAGGGTAGAGGCTGGTACAGCATCTAATCCAAAGGGTTTTGGATATTCAGGTTCATTATCTTCCCACAAGGGGATTTCTGAGTAGTGACTTGATATCCATGAGTGTTCTGCCCCTTAATACTTTTGCCTTACCTACACATCCTTTTATCCCCTTACCATCACCACTAAGCCTAACTTTATCATTAAGGTACCCACACATTCATGGGGCAGAATGCTCTGAGATCACCTGGTCCTACTCCCTTTCAGCACTGATTGACTAGTATGCTTAGTAGAAAATTAGTTAAGTTGAAAGAAAGGCACAAATCAGAGACTGAAAAAAAATTAGCATTCAACAAATAAGTAAATCTTTGGAAAAGACCATTTAAAACTTAGAATTCTGCAACACTGCTTGGTTTTCCACCAGCTTCCAAGTGCTTTCCTCTTCAATCCCCTAATGATCAAAGGTTTTCTCCCTTCCACATCTTCTTACAAGCTGGCACCTTTTCAGTTCCCTTTTTCTGCTGAAAGCTTTCATGCTTTGTAATCCTTTTTGTTCCAAGGACCTCTGCCTTTTCAGTGGAAGGACATTTGGCCATGAATCCCTGGGAGGCTGAAATTCATGGCCAGCAGGAAGAAGCAACCACTGCTCACACTCATGCATCAGTAGGCACATTGGTGCTTATTCTTGCAAGGAAGATGAAGCTTCCTAATGTTCTACGCCGTGGGATATCATACCCATTTGTATAGATGGAGACGCCAGTGTTCTCATGCACTGGCCAAGCAAGGGGGCCCTACTTTTTCTTTCAGCAGTGTGAGCTTTTGGCAAATGAAAAGGGTATGTCAAGAGTTAGGAGTTTGTGAGTCCTTTACCATTGGGGATCTCCACCAAGAAGTCGCAGGGTCCCTTCTCGGGCTGTATAGTACACATATGCTTTTGTGTAACACCTCTAAACCTACCTACGGCTCTGAGATGTTGAGTTCTTTTGTAAGATATGGTACCAAATATTGTTGGAAACTTCATATGGTACCAAATATTGTTGGAAGCTCTTACCCCAAACATTATCATTATTATTATTATTATTATTATTATTATTATTATTATTTTATTTGCTAGTTTTAAATCTTTCAAACTCAATTCAGCAAGTGTTCTTGAGGACCTACCTGGCACCCTGTGCTGTCCTGGAGTCTGTAATTGTTTTTATTAAGTACTATTTTTTTTTTTTTTTGGTGGTTAAGTTAATGGTAAATAGTATTTTATAGGTATGGCAGCACACCTTGAATATAAAGCTAAAAAGGTTAAACGTGACCTAATTGATAGTAGAGACAAATTAGAAGTTCTTAAGTAACAGGATGCTATTATTCTTCACACTAACTATGGTGGGAGTTGTTTCACATAAAGGGTTTCAGAGCCAGATGTCATTTTGAATCTAGGTCTGTCACTAGTACTGTGGTTTTAGTCAAGTTGCTTCACATTCTTAAAACTCAATACCCCCATCTGTAAAATCAAGACAATACCATTATCGAAAGATAAAGGTGAAATAACAAATTGGAATCACCGAGTGCCCAGGTTGTGTAAAGTTCCAGATATATAAATTAATTGTTTTCCCTTTGCTTGTGGTAGTCACGTTGAAAGTTGGAAAAAGGAAAGCTTTTTTTCCATCCTGGTTAGGGTATTTACAATCTTTGTTATCTACTTTGGTGGTTTCTGGTTGAGTGAATATAGAAGGAGAAGCCCCTCAAGCATCCAAGTCTTATTGGGATGAAGAGGAGGGGCGGTGTGCTTCCCCTTCAGGTCAACATCCCTGCACTGCCAAGGTCGTGGCTGGCACAGCTGTTGGTCACAGCCCTTCCACCTCCTGGTCCTGTCTCAGCTCCCACTGCCACCATCACAATGCTGGGGCCAGAGCGGGATGAGTGCTCTGACCCCAGGGCAGGAGGATCTGGAATACAGAGTTGGACTTCTGCCCCGGGCCACTCTTCTACAAGTCGCAAGCCCCAAGCCCCAAGCCCCGGTCCTGGGTCCTGGGTAACCCAGGGCATAGTGACTCCCAGGAGAAGGAGAGGGGGATTGCTTTGGCCCAGGACTCTGCCTGCATCTCTGGATGCAGCCTTCCTGCACCTTCAGTCAGATCCATCCATGGGTAGTCTATTCAGCGCACTCTATCCAAAATGCCGGCACTATTTTCAACGATGCCTTCTTTTTGGCGAGACCCATCTTTCTATAAGTCAATGCCTTTTCTTGAAGACGTACATCCTAGAACAACAAATAAAAGACAGTCACGGCCTTGATATTGTTAGCATGGGTAAAATCCAATTATAGAGGTGAAGTTTCCAAAAGAAAGAAGCGTTTAAACTACTAATACAATTAGAGGTACCTGAGGAAGTGCTGAAAACAGCGTTTAATATCCATTAGGACTTAATAAGTATTAGCTATAACTTACTATACACCTGCCACTGTGTAAGAGCTGTGTGAATATACATTCATAATATCCTCGTACCAATCTTCAAAGTTAGGCGTTGTCAAACCTATTTTACAGATGGGGACACAGGACTGGAGGAATAAAATAACATGTTGGAAATCACAAAGCCGGGAAGTTACGGTCAGAATTTGAACTCACAATTGTCTGGTTTCACAGATGGCTGGCTCCCTCGATCAAATGTATAACACACACAAATCTGCAAGTCACATATGGCATATTTAATAACAACCGAACAGCCAATCATCGACGCATGTATTCACTTCTTCTCCCACCACTGCCAGTAGAACCACTGCCAGGTTTGGATGTCACTTGTCTGCCGGGTGAAGTTTGATCTTCTTACATGCGACGCGTTCCCACGTGCTCGGAGACTGAGGTGAGCCACATGGCTTTTCAGTCGATGAGGCCCTGACCCCTAACTATTCTTGGTGATAGGCCTCAGCTCAGCGTCTGGAAGGAGAGCGAGAAATGAGGAGGGCCTCAGGTTGCTCAGACGAGGGATAAAACCATGGAGTCACCTTGCCCGGAGGTGGGAGCCTTAGCCCTGTGTTCTGACTGAAGTTCTAATCATGGAGTCCAAGGTATTTCCCCAGCGCTCTCAGTAAAGTGCCAGAATATACTTTGGTTCTCATCGCAGAAGGTCTGCAATAGTCTTTGCCGAGATCCTTTGGTACTGAGAGAGCATTTCAAGAGAGGAGAGCAATGGAATCCCAGTCGCCTTGCAGTGCAAGTGCTGAGCATAGATGATTCGTTCAGATTATCCGTACTTCTGGTGAAAATTAGGAATCATGTGCTGGAATCTTTTTTTTCTTTCAACCAAAATATTGACAGGTGGTGAGCAGGTGGAGCCACGCAGCGCTTGTCAGGGATGTGTCTGAGGAGTAGGCGGAAGAGGGGTGAAGATACGAGTGAGGGATAGTGGCACAGCCGCTCCTTTCCTGTTGTTGTTGAGTGACACTTGGATATATCACTAAACACAAAAATAGAAGCTCTGTGTCAGCCTTCTTGTACAGGGTGCTGTGCTGCAGCGTTTAAATCTGGATGTCAGTATGCCACTATCGTTATTTATAGAGGAGACCCGTATGAACATTTTGAGAGCGACAGAGGAGGAGGGAGGAAGAGGAAAGCACGTGTTGGAGGGAAGGCCTCGGAATATTGCCTTGAATTAGTCGAACATTTAACTTTATCCCGTTTGAAATCAGAATTCGTATCTCTTCAGGCATGGACATTTTGCAGGGCACTTTCACATAACACCACCCTATTGGCATCCCATGGAGACTTTGTGTAGTACAAAGTAGCATTTCTCTTCCTACAGAAGCTCGGGGAGACCCACGGGATAACCTCCCCTCCCACCATGTTGCTCAGTTGGCTGGTGGTGGAAACAGATCTCAATTCTGTATCTTCAGAATGCACTTATTCGTTCCTTTCTCTTGCGAAGCATTTACAGTATTAATGCCCCCATACAGCAGATGAGGAAATTAAGCCATGGAGTGATAAACTGAAAAAAAAAGAAAAGAAACCCTAAAACATGATATAAGTCTGGGGCAGGGCAGGAGAGACCTTCTTCTGGGCACTGAGGATGCAGCAGTGAAAAAATAGCTAAGATTCCTTGGCTTTGTGAAGCCCGAATCCCAGGGGTTGTGCTCGGTGACTTTTGTGATTCTATAACTCCATAGCGTAAGTTGACGTTGAGAGCTACCTTGTCTTATTTTCATCATCACTTGGAAATAATAAACAGGTTAAAAAGTCATAAAATGATGTAACACGTGGTACTTTAAAGCATTCAGCTAACTTGCAGAAACTTTTAGTTGTCTCTCAGATTTTGACTATTGCATAGGTTCTGGATCAGGCTGATGGTATATTTCATGTTCTGTTCAGGTGAACACTATATCGTAGGACGTTTCTATATGTGCCCGAATTGGATGGGACCACAGGATCCCTATGAGCCAGTAGGGAAATATCTCAACAGATCTCTGCTATCAGGGCTCCCATTGAACCAATAGCTGGGGAAGTCACCTCCAGACTTCTTTCATCTGTGAATCACCTGCAGGACTTCAAAAAATACTGATTTAAGTGTCTTACCCCCGTGATTGTAATGTATATAATCTAGCATGTGACAAGAATGATTAAAAGGTGATTCTAATATGGTGATGAGTTTAGGAATCACTGAACTAAGGCATGGCTAATGGGATAATAGCAGACAAGTTGCTTGTCTACCCAATGGCCATTCCCAGTCACATTTTTCCTTACAAACAGAACCTCAGTTTTGTTCAGGTATTAAATGACCTTGTGCATGAAAAAGGAGTCCCCAAGTTCAAGGAGATAAATCATAATCGTTCTAAGCCAACCATGGAAATTGCATTCTCTCTGGCAATAATTAGTTTGGGAGTATAGAGCCCAGATCTAGCCAATGGGAAAAGAAAAATATCTATGGAGCGTGGTCATGGGGAAAGTTTACTTGCTATTAACAAGAGTCCTGTGAGAGGAAATAGTCCTTTTCTTTTCTACCTCCGGACATGACTATGTTGAGAAGATGCAATAGCTTCTTGGGAGGAACTAGATGAAGGACCAAGGCAACAACTCAACGATAGCAAATTGAAGATGAAAAAAGCCTGGGGGCGCCTGGGTGGCGCAGTCGGTTAAGCGTCCGACTTCAGCCAGGTCACGATCTCGCGGTCCGGGAGTTCGAGCCCCGCGTCGGGCTCTGGGCTGATGGCTCAGAGCCTGGAGCCTGTTTCTGATTCTGTGTCTCCCTCTCTCTCTGCCCCTCCCCCGTTCATGCTCTGTCTCTCTCTGTCCGAAAAATAAATAAACGTTGAAAAAAAAATTTAAAAAAAAAAAAAGAAAAAAGCCTGAGTCTTACTGACAATCATTGCACTAACAAGTTAACGAACCCCGATACGAACACGTCTTCTGACTTGACGTTGTTTCTCATTTATGACACTTTTTTTTCAATTTTTTTAATGTTTTTATTTATTTTTGAGACAGAGCATGAGCAGGGGAGGGGCAGAAAGAGAGAGGGAGACACAGAATCTGAAGCAGGCTCCAGGCTCCGAGCTGTCAGCACAGAGCCCGACGCAGGGCTCGAACTCATGGACCGTGAGATCGTTACCTGAGCCGAAGTCGGACGCTGAACCGACTGAGCCACCCAGGCGCCCCTCATTTATGACGCTTTAACTGGTGTTTCTGAAATTTACAGCCAAAAGCATCCTAAATGATACATGAACCCTTAATTTTGGAGTAAGTTTCGTGAGGAACAGAGTGTATGTTCTCTTAGGACAAAATAATGACAGACTCTGAATGAAGAGAAATTTTCAACATTTTGGGGAAAAGTTATGACAGTTTTCTTACATAGCCACAATTCAGAAATTCAAGATTTATTTCAAAATTTCTTGTTTTTTTATTAATCTGCTTCAAAATTATTATATAAAATTTACTAAAATTTTTCTGGAACCTCTTTATATTTTTTTCTGTGCCATTTAAATTATTAATGGGAAATCAGAGGCAGGAGAAGTATAATAAAAGACACCTAGATAGTAGTTAGATTATCACTGACACAGTGACATCATTATACGGAACTTCTCAAAAAGGACCCAAGGATGTTTTTGGTGCCAGGTTGCAGGATGCAGTTGTTGAGGGGTAAGTGACAAGTTGTCCTTTACTCTTCATCTTAAGACCTAGAAAAAAGAGTCAAAGAGAAAGGGAAGTGGAGGTGAATTAGGGCTTGGTCAATGTCTAGGGGTGACAGGGATTTCAAATCCTGCATTTCCCATAAGGATTCTGTGATGCCAGTGTTCTGTTTCCCACAGGATATTTTTAGGAAGATATCGATAATCATAAATAACGTTTGTGGGACACTCACCAGGTCCCGTCCATCATGGTGAGCTTTTTACATGCATCACCTCAAATGGTCATCGCCATAGACCTACGAAGACCTTAGGGCTTGGGGAGTTGAAGTGCCTTGTGAACGAGCCCGTTAACAGAGTAGCAGTGATGAAATGGAAGCCAAGCCTGTGTTCTCAGCAATAGCACAATATTGTCCTGTATCCGCTGTGCAAAATTGTGGAAAGAACACAATCTTGTAGCCTAGCTCTACTCTCTACTACCTGGGCCCTTCTTTACCAGGTCCCTGTGAAGGCTGACTTACGTTCTTTGTAAACTGGAAGTCCTGTGCAGATGTTACGGATTATTCCAATATCTTGAACTCTGAGATCTGCTCAGCGAACACCGCTGGAGTCCCTACTGTGTGCCAGACTCTCTGCCAGGTCGTGGGAGTACATGATATGCAAGATGAGAGTGTTCTTTCCCCGTCCCTCTTGAGCCCGCACAGACAGAGAGCAGCCCCACTTCCCTTTCCAGACGGGCCCGGGGCTGCCCCAGCTCTGGCTGTGTGTCGCTGAGCCATGCTAGTAAAAGCCTGTCGAGATTTGATGGCAAAAGCTCCCCAGCTGCCTCATGTTAATGTAATCAGCAAGAAGCCTGCACACCTGACGGTAGTTCAGAATAGGAGGTGAATGATTAAAGTTTAAAAGGTCGTATACCATTGTAATACTGAAAAGAAACTTTATGATTCATCATTCCTGATGTAATGTCATCTGTTTAATAAAGCCGTATTTCACTCACAGCTCATTTTTAATGGGCCTATTTAAGTAATGGCAGTGGGGTTGGGTTTTTTTCCTTCCTTTTCAAGCTCAGAGTGGTTTGTATGGAGTATACTTGAAAAAAAAAAAAACCACAGTAGTTTAGGACTTGGATATTTACAATATCATTCAGCCTTCAGATGACTGGGTATTATTTATGCCAAACCACGATACTTGGACTGAAATACCAAGCCAGAGCAAACCAGCAGCTGGATATGCTAATACACAAATAAACCATGTCCCCCTTAATTGTATAGATGGGAATTTATATCACCGGTAAATCTTGTTATCTATAAACTACTTTGATGAGCAGTGGTCAGAGGGCATGATGCCCAGGGTGACATTTCACTGAAGCCAGGAAATGGGATCCATTGGATCTGCTCAACTTAGATCAGTGGTTCCCCACCGGAGACAATTTTGTCTCCCCAGGGGACATTTGGCAATGTTAGTTGTCCTCACTGGAGAGGATGGAAAGGGAGTTGCTACTGGCATCTAGAGAATAGAGGCTGGAGAAGCTGTCAAACATTCTGCAAAACACAGGCCACCTCCCCGCAACAGAGAATTATTTGGCTCAAAATGTCAGTGATGGTGCGATTGAGAAAACTTGCCTTTCATGGTTGGATGTGGGGTGGAAAGTGGGGAGTTGGGAGCCATCAGAGCTTGTAGTGTATGGCTGATGCCTCTCATTGGAAATTCCAGAAAAAAACCTTGGGGGAAGCAGTATAGGAATTTTAACGCTTAGGGTTAGCGGTCTCTAAGGTTGAAAGAAGAGTTTTTGTGACCTCTTATGGGAGTGAGGGTGGACCTGATCTCATTTTCTTGGACCTAATTTTTGTCAGTATCATCACCTTCCTCCTCTCTGAATGCTTTGAAGCAGGTCCCCTCCCTCTGTGAACATGCATCTTCCCGTGGGAGGGATTCATGCTGTGAGGTGAGAATGTTAGTGAGGGAGGGGCTGTAATCCAGAATTTATAAAAATGCGGAAGGTGGAAACATTGTCCAAACCTTATATTTAACAGAGAAGCTGGAGCTCCAAAAAAAGAAAGAAGTTTTGAAGATAACCAACTAATCACGACGTTATACCGTTGAACACTATTTATCTTGCTTCCTTTGTTCTGAATGTAAGAACAATAGATTCTAACTCGCATGTCACTCTACTTTCTAAATGCAGCACGTAAATTAACATCTTCTTCTCTAATCCTTTTGTTTTTCTATTGTCACCCCTAGACTTGCCCTCACCAAGATCTGTTTTCAAATGCAATACCCCCCAAACAAGATTGCTCTCTGCTACTTGGCACTCATTTTCTCAACAAATTTGACTTTTGGCTTTTTATTGCTAGAGGCAATTTTATGTCTGCTCTATGGCTTTCTTCTTTTCTCTCTGTGTTCTTAGATGTTTTTCTTCTTGAACATAATAGTTGCTCACTAAGGTTGGTTGCTATGGCATGAACTTGAGTTCATGAGGACTTCTTAGCATCAGAAGAAGAGGGAGGACCCCCCCCCCCCATCAGCTGTGAGGAAGGGTGGTGTGTGTCTTCCAGTGACTCACGGAATTTAGAGACTGAACTCTTGATTTTGGCCCATTCAAGTGTCCCTTTCCCTGAGTTTCCCTATTTGAGTAAAATGGCTATTTGACCCATCTAGATGCTTAGGCCAAAATCCTTGGAAGCATCTGTGACTCCTTTACTTCCCACATCTCAAACGGTGATAAATCCTATGGGTTCCGCCTTCAAAAGTAATCCATAAACCAACCACAAACCAACCATTTCTTATCATCTCCACTGCTGGCCCAGACCACGACCACCTGTCATGTGGAATAGTGCAGTAATCTCTCGGCTGGTCTTCCTTCATCTACCCGCCCCCTTGCAGGCAGTTCTCAACCAGAGTAATCTTTTTTTTTATTAAAAGTGTTTTAAATGTTTATTTATTACTGAGAGAGAGAGAGAGAGAGAGAGAGAGAGAGAGAGAGAGCATGAAAAGGGGAAGGGCAGAAAGAGAAAGACACAGAATTTGAAACAGGCTCCAGACTCTGAGCTGTCAGCACAGAGCCCAACCTGGGGCTCGAACCCACGAACAACAAGATCATGACCTGAGCCAAAGTCGGACGCTCAACTGATTGAGCCACCCAGGTGCCCCTAGAGTAATCTTTTTAAGGTGTTAGTACCTAACTTAAAATGTCTCATTATCTCAATAAAAATAAAATACAAATCCTGCCCAAACCTCCAAGACAGCATTCACTTTGCACCTGTCTGCCTTTCTGATCTCAGCTCCCAGGACCTGTCCTTTTTGTTCTTCCTAACTTGCTTTCTCTTCCCCAAATGTCAAGTATACTCTCATTTCAGGACCTCGGCACTTCTGTTTCTTCTGCCTGGAACATCCTTCCGAGGTTCAAATACCACATCATTGAAAGGCCTTCCCTCATCCTTCTGTCTAAAGTAGTACATTCTGTTTCTTACTCTTCAATTGTTCTATATCCCATTACCCAGCATTAATTTACCTCTTGGTGCTTACTGTCTCTTGGCAAGTGTGTGTGTGTGTGTGTGTGTGTGTGTGTGTGTGTGAGAGAGAGAGAGAGAGAAAGACAGAGAGGGAACTTTATGAGGCCACGAGAGCAGGATCTGTGCCTGCTTGTTTGCTGCTGTGACCTCAGTACTTGTAATGGTGACGAGCACGTGGCAGGTATCCAATAAACAGTTTTTGAATGAATGAATGAATGAATGAATACAAGAATAAGTGAATCAGTGGCTCTCTTATTGTTTAGCTGCCAATCTGCCACGTTACAGTTCTCCAGCTCCAAAACTGGGAAAGGAATAAGCTGCACCCGAATGTTGATACTCAGTACTGGGAACCCTAACCTCCAATTCAGTATTTTTGGTGTTCAGTGACGTCAGGGGCTCTGAAATTTGGAAGAGCTGCCTCAGTGGTGAACCTTTGGCTTATTTATATATTTGCAGTTGGCTGTACCCATGAACATATATCTACTTTTAATTTCTTTTTCTTATTTGCCTGAACTTTGTTGAGATTTTATTATATATTTGAGCGCCACCTACATATGTGATTTGATCTGATGACGTTAGTGCCATCAAGTCAAGGTCATTTATGACATCACTTAATAAACTCATAGGTGCCACGTTCACACTCAAACTCCTTGGGTTCCCATTTGTGATCACTCTTTCTTCAGTCCACACGGGCGCATTCAAGCCCGTGTGAACTGGCAAAGGCTGATATAAAATAGCGTTGCCACTAACATTTTGTGAGAGATCCTGTCTCAAGTGTTTTGCTAAAAGGCAGGGATATAAGATCCCTTGCCTTTCTTTCATCTGCTAATTTGAAATTTACATTGTAAAACGCTATGAAGTTTGTCGGGTGGGATTTGTTCTTTAAATGCCCTTGCTGCTTAATCTTCATGAAATCCTTATTAGGATGCTGAATGAGCCTTAAACAGGAATTATTTTTTAAAGGCACAGAAAGAGGACGTGTTACAACAGCATGTCTGACGAGCAGATTGGCAGGTGTCTGGGATAAGCGGATATACAGGCTGTGGAGAACGAAGTTCATCCCCAGCTTTTGACCTTGGTGAAAGTCCAGTGTAAGACAGGCAGATTTAGAAGGGTCTCCTGATATTGATGATGGCAGCAGTAAAAATAATACAAATATTTCAGAGTCAATCATTTTTCGTATTTGGAGGCCCTAAGTATTTATAAGTGTTCCATCATTCACCCTTACAACATGTCTGTCTCCTCTGGTGATGCAAGAGACTGGTCACTGACTGGATCAAGATTCAGACCTTAATTCTAAACCTGACCCTTCTACCAGTTAGTTGTGTGGTTTTAGATTAGGGGTCAGCACACTTCTTCTGTAAAGGACCAGATGTCAATACTGCCCAAAGCTCTCTACACATTCAATGCAATCCCAATCAAAATTGCACCAGCATTCTTCTCGAAGCTAGAACAAGCAATCCTAAAATTTGTATGGAACCACAAAAGACCCCGAATAGCCAAAGGAATTTTGAAGAAGACCAAAGCGGGAAGCATCACAATCCAGACTTTAGCCTCTACTACAAAGCTGTCATCATCAAGACAGCATGGTATGGGCACAAAAACAGACACATAGACCAATGGAATAGAATAGAGACTCCAGAATTGGACCCACAAAAGTATGGCCAACTAATCTTTGACAAAGCAGGAAAGAATACCCAATGGAAAAAAGACAGTCTCTTTAACAAATGGTGCTGGGAGAACTGGACAGCAACATGCAGAAGGATAAAACTAGACCACTTTCTCACACCATTCACAAAAATAAACTCAAAATGGATAAAGGACCTGAATGTGAGACAGGAAACCATCAAAACCCTAGAGGAGAAAGCAGGAAAAAAACCTCTCTGACCTCAGCTGCAGCAATTTCTTACTTGACACATCCCCAAAGGCAAGGGAATTAAAAGCAAAAATGAACTATTGGGACCTCGAGAAGATAAAAAGCTTCTGCACTGCAAAGGAAACAATCAACAAAACTAAAAGGCAACCAAAGGAATGGGAAAAGATATTTGCAAATGGCATATCAGACAAAGGGCTAGTATCCAGAATCTAAAAAGAGCTCACCACACCCAAAAAACAAATAATCCAGTGAAGAAATGGGCAGAAAACATGAATAGACACTTCTCTAAAGAAGACATCCAGATGGCCAACAGGCACATGAAAAGATGCTCAACGTCGCTCCTCATCAGAGAAATACAAATCAAAACCACACTCAGATATCACCTCACGCCAGTCAGAGTGGCTAAAATGAACAAATCAGGAGACTATAGACGCTGGCAAGGATGTGGAGAAACGGGAACCCTCTTGCACTGTTGGTGGGAATGCAAACTGGTGCAGCCGCTCTGGAAAACAGTGTGGAGGCTTCTCAAAAAATTAAAAATAGATCTACACTATGACCCAGCAATAGCACTGCTAGGAATTTACCCAAGGGATACAGGAGTGCTGATGTATAGGGGCACTTGTATGCCAATGTTTATAGCAGCATTTTCAACAATAGCCAAATTATGGAAAGAGCCTAAATGTCCACAACTGACGAATGGATAAAGAAATTGTGGTTTATATACACAATGGAGTACTACGTGGCAATGAGAAAGAATGAAATATGGCCTTTTGTAGCAATGTGGATAGAACTGGAGAGTGTTATGCTAAGTGAAATAAGTCATACAGAGAAAGACAGATACCATATGTTTTCGCTCTAGTGGATCCTGAGAAACTTAACAGAAGACCATGGGGGAGGGGAAAGAAAAAAAAAAAGGTTAGAGGGAGGGATCCAAAACATAAGAGACTCCTTAAAATTGGGAAAAAACTGAGGGTTGATGGGGGGTGGGAGGGAGGGGAGGGTGGGTGATGGGTATTGAGGAGGGCACCTGTTGGGATGAGCACTGGGTGTTGTATGGAAACCAATTTGACAATAAATTTCATATTAAAAAAACAAAGGACCAGAGAGTAAATGTTTTAGGTTTTGAGTGTCATAAGGCCCCTGTTGCAACTACTCCACTTTGCTATTTTAGGAAGAAAACAACCAGAGACAATACATAAATGGATGAGTATGGCTCTTTTCCAATAAAAACTTACTTAGAAAAAAAGGTGGTAGGCCAGATTGGGTCCGTGAGCCCCAGTGTGCCAACTCCTACTTTAGGTGACCCATTCGACTTCTTTGGGCCTCATTTTCTTTGCTTACCAAATATGGATGCTGAACTAAGAAGTGTTCCAGTTACAAAGCTATTTGCTTCTATATCCAAGGAGTCATCTACCAGGCATTGTTCCAGTGTTTGAAATTCTAATACACTAAAAATCCAGTTAGCATCATCTGGTATTTCTCATTTTGGTTCAAACCCAATTGAGGAACAAATCTTGAGCAAGGAACTGTTTTTGAAATCCAAAGACACAGTGGACTTTGTCCCCAGATGAGTGTGTCACAAGTTTTAAGAGGCCAAACATGCTACCTCCCCATAAGGTGAAGACTTTCAGGAGTTCTCAAGGGTTGGGGCAAAGGGATAATACAAGAAGAGTCCCTGTACCCTTTTCTCCACCCAATATCCCTTCCTTTCTTGACCCTGCCCCAACCCCCATACTACCCAAAGGCCAAGCTCCATCATTCTTCAGTCAAAATGATCACCTTGAACCAAGTTTCTATACTCTCAAAAAAGAAATCCTGTGGAGACTTCTCGAAAGGTTAATTTATGACAAGTTGAGTTGTCACTCAAACTTTTCCCTTTGCGAAGATGGTGGGAGAGTATGGCAGGAGATTTTGTGCCCTGTCATTCATCGGGAACATAAATATCTTTAAAAACCAAAAGCACATAATGGCTTCAAGCTTCTAAAAACCATACATTTTTTATTCTTCTCTAATACGGTGTTTTAGTTAAGTGGCCACCTGAGGAACAGTCCTACTGGAACACTTTGAGGAAATGTATTTGTTCCAACCAAACGCATGTTAAGCAACCAAATGCTACTTCCTTTCAAACTGTGTCACATTTTTCAGTTTTCCAGACTCTTTTGGCTAGAAAAAGAATGTTTATGAAACCTTTCCATGAGTGAAGAAGTTACAACCTCTAGAGTAAGCCTGTGTTTTGATCATATAAGACTTTGGTAGGGAGGAAGAGGGTTAAAGGAGGTACTGTAATAAATCATATCAATTGCTATTATTTAAGCATTTACCATGTGCTGTGTGCATTGCATGCACCCTCATTTAATCTGCTGCCAATGAAAGGGTTGTTATTTTTCCATTTTACAGATTGGGAAACTAAGCCTTGGTGATTATTCAACATCACAAAGATTTCAAATGATAGAGCAAGTTTTTAATCCCAACTCTGTCTAAACCCAATGCCCCTTAGACAATTATTTAAACTGTTAGTGTTTCTAAAATGATTCTAATGGGAGCTAATCAGATTTCTAAGAATCTGGTTTTCCAGTGGATGCCTATTGCATAGTGGCTGGCATTTTTGGTGGGAGGGATCTCAGTGACAAAAATGTCATCAGTTTAATAAATATTGGTGGTGACTTTGATCTTCCAAAAATGGTTATCCTAGACTTGGCTCTTTGCACAAGTATTTGGACAGCAATTAAAAAATTTGGGGGGGCACCTGGGTGGCTCAGTCGGTTGAGTGTCTGACTTTGACTCAGGTCATGATCTCACGGTTTGTGAGTTCGAGCCCCACATCAGGCTCTGTGCTGACGGCTCAGAGCCTGGAGCCTGCTTCGGATTCTGTGTCTCCCTCTCTCTCTGCCCCTCCCCTGCCCATGCTCTGTCTCTCTCTCAAAAGTAAATAAACATTAAAAAAATTAAAAAAAATAAAAAGATAAAAAATTTTGAATGCCATTAAAATTTTAAATTGAAAAGTGAGCAATCTCTGGTACCCACTAATGAATAAACTCATGAAACTTAGGAAGCTTTTCCACACTGATCTGCTACTATAGTGTAGAACCAGGATTAGATGCATATCTTTTGATTCAGAATCCCAGTGTTCTTTCTCCTGAACCTTAGCTATACTATCGCTACCATAAGGGATAGGAGAGAAAAATATTTGGAAAGCAGAGAAAGCATGATGGAGTAATACAACTTTCTAAAGGTCAGAAGAGAGGGCAACCGGGAGGAATAGTCTTGCACTGAGAGGCAGAAAGCCAGACAATAATTCAGATTTTCTTTAAACTGGCTTTGTGAATTGTACGTTTCTCTACCTTGGTTCTTTACTTATCTTTAGTTTAGTTAAATCTTTAGTAAATTTTAAGAGTTAGATTAGTGATTGCAAGCTGGTTACCTATAAACCAAATTAGGCCCACGAATGAGTTTTATTTAGACTATACAGTATAGACTGCCTTTTATTTTTCCAGCTTTTTTTTTTTTGAGATATAATTGACATATAACATTTTCTAAGCTTTAGGAGTATAGCATGATTTGATACACATATATATTGTGAAATGATTACTGCAATAACGTTAGTTAACATCTTCATCACTTCACATAATTAATTTGTCTGGGGGGTGGTGGTCATGAGAACATTGAAGATCTACTCCCTTAGTAACTTCCAAGTACAGAACACAGTATTGTTATCCATAGTCACCATGCTGTACATTATACATTTATCTTACAACTGGAAGTTTGTGCACTTTGATCTATATCTCCCCATTCCCCCCACCACCCCCCACAGCCTCTGGTAACCACTGTCTTACTCTCTGTTTCTATGAGTTTGGTTTTTTCAGATCCCACATATAAGTGAGATCATACAGTATTTGTCTTTCTTTACGTGACTTATTTCACTTAGCATAATTCACCTTATTTCACTCAAGGTCCATCCATGTTGTTGCAAATGGCAGGATTTCCTTCTTTCTCGTGGCTAAATAATATTCCATTACACATACATGCATGTACACACACAACAGCACAACATATCTTCATCCATGACAGACACTTCATTTTTTCCATATCTTGGCTGTTGCGCATTGAATAATGTTGCAACAAACACGGGAGTACAGATACTATATTTCTTTGAGATCCCGATTTCATTTCCTTTGAACATACACTCAGAAGTAGAGTTGCTGGACCTTATGGCACTTCTATTTATACATTTTTGAGGAACCTCCAGCACAGCAAAAGAAAAAAAAAAATCCCAAAATGAAAAGGCAGTCTGCAGAATGGGAGGAAATATTTGCAAACCATCTATATGATAAGGAGTTAACATCCAAAATATAGAAAAAGCTCATATAACTCAGTAGCAAAAGAAAAAAAATATGATTAAAAAATAGGCAGAGGACCTGAATATATATGTCTTTCCAAAGAAGACCTGCAAATGGCCAACAGGTACATGAAAAGATGCTCAGCATCGCTAATCACCTGGGAGATGCAAATCAAAACCACAACGAGGTATCATCTCACACCTGTTAGAATGGCTATCATCAGAAGACATGAGCTAACAGGTGCTGGCAGGGGTGTGGAGAATAAGGAACTCTTGTGAGCAATGTTTTGCTTTCCAGAAAGGTGGATGAGTTTAGATGTGGAATGTACACTCCAGCCCTTATCCTTCCCACTTGTCTTAAACCCACTGGTCACTGCACACATCGACGTTATCTGCCTGGCCGCTAGTGATCCTTTGCCACTGACCAAGACTTTCCAAACGGCGATTATGGTCTCTCATTCTCTAATTTACCTGGTTAGTGAGAAAAGGTCTTGGGGCTAGCTTCTAAGAATAAGCTCCTTGGAAGTTGGTCCCACAAGAAAAATGTCCTCATTATGAAACAGAGAAAATCCAGCCTGCACACACACAAATATAGTCAGATATTCTCCTAATGGTGGAAATTTCCAAGACAGGAAGGGAAGGACGATGTTCCCAACGACGTTGACGCTAGGATGACAAGAAGCTGAATGGAATGATCCCAACTGGAGCCGGGCCAAGATTAAAGGCTACCACCTGTACAAGTGAAGGTCACTAGACCAAGAAACTCGTTGTTGTTTTCCTCTGATAAATGAGCCTCCCCAAAGCTCAGCAATCTGGAGCCCATGCTGGGCAGATTGGACAGAATACTTTCCTTTGAGCGGCTCCACTTGGCAAATATCCTCTTGAAAGAAGTTTCATCTTCATGAGTCGGGTCTACTAACTTCGAGGCAGGGGGTGATTTTCATTTTCATTACCTTTCTGTCACTGCCCCCAAATCTCGTACCCGTCCAAATTCTTGGGTTAGAGGGCTTGTGGATCTGTCCTATCCCCCTTCTGATGTTTGGGTAGCTTTTAGATGCACAATCTCATTCACCACTCCCAGCACACTGATGAGGTAGGCAGGGAGCAGCTTTCATCTCCAGTAGAAAAGGGAGTATACTGGCACTCAGACAGTTTCGGAGCCAAAACTCAATCCAGGTTTCCAAACTCCCTGACTATGATGTTTCCATTGTACTTTGGCACAGGTAGGTTGTGGTGTTCCAAGGTTCGTGGCAACAAGACAAGCTGTGTGTACTCGAAGCCAAGGCAACTGGGATAATCTGAGCAAACAGACACAGTTCAGGTGGTTACTGGGATTAGTAAACAAACACTGCCCTGATGTTCTGGCCTCTAGGTGACGAGTTCCGTGACCTCCTTCCTTTCTTCCCTTTGCCCTGTGCTAGTGAACGGTGCTATTAATTACACAACCCTGCATGTCAGATACCTGGAGATCATCACCCACTTTCCTTCTGGCCCTGCATCTTGGTGGTTGCTGAGTTCTGGGGCATCACCTCCCTCTTATCTTTTAATGCTGCCTCTTCCTCTCCACTCCAGACACTGGTATTTCTCCCAAAGGCCACAGAGATAGTCACTCAACCGGCCTGAGTGACTCTTGGCTTGTACCGTTGCAAACATTTCATTCGTGACATCTTTCTTGGTCCTTTCTACCCCTCCCCCCGTAGAGTGGGCTCTTCCTGAATTCCCTCACGGAATCCTGCACATCCGGGCAACATCTGTAATATTTTAGTCCACATGTTATCTTTGCATGTCTGTTCTCCTCACAAGACTCTAAGCAACTTGAGGAAAGGGATCCTGACTTATTCCTCACTGTATCCTCGTTGGCTGCCTCTCTACCTGGTGAGAGCAGGTGCTCAGACAACTTCTGATAAATAAACGAGCCAATATTTAAAACTCCCCGCTACGTGTCAGGCGCCTCGAGAGATGCAAAGGATAAAGTCACTGCCCCTGTGGAGTGTATAGTTGACTGCTGACATTTAAGCTGATTAACCCTGATAAAGTTGGCTAAGAGCTTTACCAGTAAGTAGAATGACGAGCGTTCCGTGGGAACACAGGGCCGGGCGCTGGAGCCTTTTTCTCTTCTGACCACTTGTCCAGATGGAAGAAACCCAAAGGACCTTCTTGGCCATCCCTTGGCGGCCTTTCTTCTCACTACTTCCTTGCTTTATCAAGCGTGATCTGAGACCCATCTCGAACAAGTTAAGCAGCAGCCTTTCTCTGGAACGCTGGCATCTACTTTGCCGAAACCCATTAATTCTAAGCTTTAACACCCTTGGTCAGAAATAGCTCAGAACCTTATGGGGAAATAAGAGAAGCAGACTGTCTGGCCACAGTCACGGGACAGATATTAATATCTCCCTTCACGGACAGCCCTCTGTCTGTACATCCTTCCTCCCACAGCCTGTACCCCAACCCCCCACCACCAAAATAAAGGTTTTCCAAGAATCTATGACAAGAGATTTGAAAGTAAATCAAAACCTGAACAGAGGGTCAACGAAAAAGGATAAAACTGTCACTTATATGTGTCTAAGGCAGTAAAAAGGGCAGCTTCTTACATTATTTACAGTTTCCATAAAGGCAAGGCCCTCCTTGCTCAGACAAAGCCCTGAGCTTATTAATTGCCAGTGAGGTCTGTCCATCTCTTAGATTTTCTACTGCAGAAGGAGAAGGCAGGGAGAGGGTTAACTCTCTCTTTCCTTCTTTCACTTTCTCCCTTGCTCTGTTTTTTTTTTTTTTTTTTTTTTTTTTTTTTTTTTTTTGCCTAGAGAGCTTTTGGGGCAGGAGGAAAGGTTTGTTAAACCTCCAGATTTCTCTGCATTATGTCCAGGTGGCATGACGTGTGAACAGACGAAAGATTAAAATCACCGAGGAAATCGCTCTGTCTGAGCCCAGATCACGACGCCTTCCAGTGACCCAGCGACCCAAATGCTATCTGTCAACTTGTCCTTCCAGCGACTTTTCACCCCATGCTCTGTGGCTGCTACTCCTGGAAAAAAAGAAAAAAAAAGAGAAATCAGGAGTTGGAAGGGGTGGGGGAGGGAGGGAGGGAGGGAGGGAGGAAGCTGGGATAAAATACTGCCTTATTACTAAGGACTCTGCAATGTAGGTCAACGGCGGGGCGCGGGAGCCTTTTAACAAACCAAATACCTTTTCCAGACCCTCATTCGTAGCGTTTCCTCACTTTCTACTGAAACTCTCGGCTCCGTCCGGCACTGTCACGCCAATCTTAGAACCCGGTCCCTCAACAAAAACTAGGTCCTGGAGAGTCCACAGAGGTTGGAGATGTTCCTAAGTTTCAAAAATTTTTCCACGAAGCCTGTTTTGCCTTGGCTGAGAATCTTGATGAGGCAGACGGTGTCACCAAGCTGCCGTTGGTCCCCGGACGTTGCCAGAGATAGGTTCTTGTTTAGGGGTGGGAGGTGGGATTGGGTTGGATGCAAGAAGGGATGGGAATAACCAGGCAGACAGGTTCACCACGTTGGCCACTCGAATTAGGGGCCTGGGTTGACCGTGGAGCCAAAGGTCCCAAACAACGCAAAGATCAGACTGCCCATCTGAGGAGACGCACAGGCCTGAACCATATGAAGTTATGTTTTTCTTTTTCAGGCTAAAGCCAGTCAAATATTGGCGACTCCATATGGTTCAAACTAATTTCAGATCGAAATAGCACCTAGCCGTAGTAAGTTAGAGAAATGCCACATGTTATTGTCTTTCAAAGAAAGAGTGTTGGGCCCTGCTTTGCTGGCGTCCCCAGCATGTGTGTCCAGCACAGGGGGGGTTCCGATTCTACATTAAAATATAACAGAAAATTGAAGCAATTTTTCACAGACTTCCCTTTTTTTTTTTTCTGAAAGACTTTGACAAGTGGTATTTCAAAAATATATCATTTTAAGTAAGGATTATATGAAAATTCAGGACTTTCAGATGCTGAGGAGTTTGCATGGAAGTAATTGTTGTATGTTCTTTTACTTGATGCCTTTTTCTGTCCCCGGATGTCATCCAGGACCCCTGCAAGATATGTCCTTGTCACGTCTCCTTAGGCTCCTCTGAACTGTGACATTTTCTCAGACTTTTCTTGTTTTTGAGGACCTTGACAGTCTTGAGGAGTGTTGGTTGGGCCCTTTGTAGACTCTACACATCATTTTATATTTTTTTAAAGTAAGCTTCACGCCCAATGCAGAGCCCAATGCAGGACTTGAGCCCACGACCTTGAGATCAAGACCTGAGCTGAGATGAGGAGTCAGACACTCAACCGTCTGAGCCACCCAGGTGCCCCCCCATTTTGTATATTTCAAATTTATATAACATAAGAGACATTTCTTTCAGGCATCACTTGTATTTTTGAGAAGCATTATTTTCAATGATTGTGTGCTGTAACTCTGATATCTTGACATTTAGATTTTTTCATAAAGAAAATAAAGTAGGTTTCTTGCTGTGTTTCTCTGATGCTGACTGGAGATTAACATGGAAGGGACCACAGTCACTGGTGAAAAGTAAGCACTTAATCAATGTATTTGGGTGGTGATAATTTTGACAGTGTTTGACTTCTATCCCAGATTAGTGTGTAAGTGAAGCATACATGTACCAGAACAAGACACGGTATGTGGTGAATACACACACACACACACACACACACAGTTGGCTCTCCTACTCCTTTGCTTAAACATCTTTTTCTTGCTTCTCATTGTCTGCTGCAGCTCCGATTCTGAACTTGCTTTCTATGTGACCTTGGGTAAATAACCCCAGCTTGCTGTGTCTCAGTTTTCCCATCTGTACATGAGGACCACACATGGTCAGAGTAGCACCTGACAATTTTATGGTAAAGACGAAATGTGACAGTAAATCTAAGATTCATAGAACAGTGCCCTATCATCTGCACTCAGTAAATGCTACCAAGTGGAGTGCCTGGGTGGCTCAGTCACTTAAGCCTCTGACTTTGGCTCAGGTCATTATCTCGCAGTTTGTGAGTTCAAGCCCCATGTGGGACTCTCTGCTGACAACCCAGAGCCTGGAACCTGCTTCGGATTCTGTGTCTCCTCCTCTCTCTGCCCCTCCCCCGCTCACACGCGCTCTCTCTCTCTCTCTCTCTCTCTCTCTCAAAAATACATATTTTTTAAAAATAAAATAAATACTGGGGCGCCTGGGTGGCTCAGTCAGTTGGGCGTCCGACTTCGGCTCAGGTCACGATCTCACAGTTCGTGGGTTCGAGCCCCGCGTCGGGCTCTGTGCTGACAGCTCAGAGCCTGGAGCCTGTTTCGGATTCTGTGTCTCCCTCTCTCTCTGACCTTCCCCCATTCATGCTCTGTCTCTCTCTGTCTCAAAAATGAATAAATGTTAAAAAAATAAAATAAAATAAAATAAAATAAAATAAAATAAAGTAAAGAAAAGTAAAGTAAAATAAAGTAAAATAAAGTAAAATAAAGTAAAATAAAATAAAATAAAATAAAATAAAATAAAATAAAATAAAATAAAACAAATACTGCCAATTATCACCATACCACTGCCAGCTGAACTCTAATCTTATTATGCCACAAAAATCTCAACCATTGAGTCCTATTTAATCTCTCTAGGCCTTGTATTTTCTCTGTCATGACTTTGCACCTGAATTTCCTCTGCCTGAAATGTCTACTTTCTGCCTCTCCCCTTTCTCAGTGCCTCAACCAGTCTTTGATGAACAGATTGAAAACCCCTTTTTCTGTAACTCTCTTCAGAAAGAACTGATAACTTCTTCTGCTCAGCTTTTTCCACAAGGTAAGGATTACCATCGAGACCTTATGGATGAAAAAAACTGAGGCTCAAGGGAGACAACAGGTTTTCCCCGCAACCATCTGGCTTAAAATAGCTCACAAAGGTGGGGATTCAAATGCGGGCGTTTCTGGTCCTCTGTGCTCTTCCTCTCCATCACCCACCTTCCACTTTGGAATAATCCACAAAGAACTGTGTCCAGAAAAGAAGAACAACCTTTAATAGATTTGGAAACTGGTTTCAATTCTGTCACCGGGCCAAGGGTTCTAATTTCTTTGGGGAGAGTGGGGCCAGGGTTGAGCAGGCACAATTCTGTTTCTCATCTATAAAAGGAGAATGGGAGAGCCATTTTCCTGAGGTCTCCCCACTCGAATATTCTGTGATACGGCCGTATACCTGGATACAGCGATGGAGATTACTTAGGTTTGTTTGGGGCTTCGGGCTGACCCCCTTTTCTTTGTCATTTCTTAGTTCTGTTCTTTTCTTCTCCGTCTTAAGTAAGGGGCTGAGTGGGCACATCACCTCCAGGGAGTTGATGAGACACCTCCAGAGCCAGGTCCTGTCAATAACATGTCTAATTCCACTAGAACCACTTGCACCTGCTGCTGCTCTGATATTTATAAATCCCCTGTTCTCATCACAGATACAGGCTTAAATCATTCCAAGACCACTTCACACTTTGCTGGTGTTTATTCTGCTCGAAGGACCAATGCATAGACCTTCCGTGTTCCTCCAAATGAATTGACACACTAGCCCTCCTCATCAGATAACAGGAAATCTGTATCGTGTCAACCCCATTCCTATACTGTCAGTCAAGCTCCCTCTCAGGACCCATGATCATATTAATTACAACCTCTGATTTAAAAGGGGCTCCCCACGGGGCGCCTGGGTGGCGCAGTCGGTTGAGCGTCCGACTTCAGCCAGGTCACGATCTCGCGGTCCGTGAGTTCGAGCCCCGCGTCAGGCTCTGGGCTGATGGCTCGGAGCCTGGAGCCTGTTTCCGATTCTGTGTCTCCCTTTCTCTCTGCCCCTCCCCCGTTCATGCTCTGTCTCTCTCTGTCCCACAAATAAATAAACGTTGAAAAAAAAAAATTAAAAAAAAAAAAAAAAAAAAAAAGGGGCTCCCTCCTGGAGTTCTCTGTGCAAAATCAGGGTTTCATTTTTAAGAAGGCAGAGCTGCTTCCGATTTGGTCACAGAGTGAAAGGGTGGCTAAGTATCCTTTCCACCGCTGGTCCAGCCAGGCAGCTATGGGCTGCACAGGAATTACAGACACAGATGCCGTTCTGCCCGGAGGGGAATCTAAAAATCCGACATTTTCTGAAATATCTTCCCAGACCATTCCAACCACGAGTGACTTCCTCGTTTTCTAGGCATTTAGAACCCATCTGTTTGGCCACTTGTCTTGTGCTTTTTCATATTAAATTATAGTGGGTGGGATTTGAGCAAAGGAAACTTTAAATCAAGTCACTGCTCTGTCCTTTTATAATTATGTGACTTTCAACCATTCTGTCACCCTCTCTGAATCTGAATCTTAGTTTTTTCTCATGCTTAAAATGAAGATGATAAAAATTCAAGGTTCTTGGGCTTTTGTGAACATAGTGTTAAGCTAGTGCTTATCGTCCCAAATATTTTAAGCCTTCACTGAGGTCATTGACTATATGTCACGTGTTCATTGTTCCTTAGAGTCTAAGTGCAATGCCTTCTTCAAAGAAAAAGTTAACTATCTATAGCTACTACTCAAAAGGATCTCTGGTGTTCTCACTTTTAACCTGGGCTGGTTGATGCATTGAACACCATTGGACTGTTCAGCCCTGTCTATAGCTTGGGATAAACTTGAGTGGAATACAAGAGGACTAACAAACTGTTTCCTCTCTATATCTTTCTTATCACTTTCTCCTCCTGTTGGGTGCTTCCTCTTCCAGGTCTGTCATTTCTTCCTGCCCTCTCCAGGGAAGCCCACTGACATGTTACCTGCCCATAACCTCCTGTACCCTCCTCTCAAATCAGAAGGTTTTTACATACCGAAGCAGAAGGCATGTTAGGAAACTCAAGGTGGCAAAATACTTCACATAAAAGGGTTAATGGGTAGTGATTAGAAAAAAAAAATGTGTTATCTCTAAATGCAAGAAAACAAATTACTAGTCTTTCCACCAAAGGGTAATCAGCGATCTCTACTTTCATGTAGATTAGCTCATTTACTTCTCATAAAAGTCTATGAGAAGCTTCCAGGTCCATAGGATAATGGCAGCAGCCTAAATTGGAATCCCTCCACACAGCCTCAAAAACAAAAACACAGACGAACAAGAGAGCAAATAAAATCGCCCATATCTTCCCTTGCAACATAACATAAAGACAACGGACTTTACAAACTTAATTTACAGCTAATTGGGAAAATCAGTGGGGAAAGCAGAGCAGAAAGGAGGATGAGGCATGGATAATCAAGGAATACCATTTAGGGCTGCCAGGCAGAGTAGTCTAAGTAAGGAAAGAGAGACTCTGGCCATTATACAAAGGCATGAGTAGGAGGTAACAACTTGGTCATGAATACAAGCCTTCCTAAATAACAAAAGAAACACAGAATGAAACATGATTTAAAAAAAGAGAAAGAAAAAGGAGAGATAGCAGCGCGCAAGTCCCTTTATAGTGAAACTATGTAGTGAACACGGTAAAATAGTTGAAGAGCGGAAATCAGACATATCCATTCGTGCTAACAAATATAAATAAGCTTAATTCGTGCATTAAAATCATAATTTCAAGTTGGCTCACCAAACGAAACCAGCTCTGTGCAATATACGCAAGATACAACTACAACGAGGTCCTGCAGGAAGACTGCAAATAAAGGATTGAGCGACGTGTGCAGGTCAAATGCAAAGAAAGAGCTGGGCTTTGATTTCGCCATCTGACAAGGCAGGCAGAATTCAGGACAAAAAGAGGTAAGATAAAGAAGAAAACGTGACAAAGGCAAAGGCCACAGTTTGCAGTAAAGATGAGATAGAAACATTTTGCACATCAACCACCTTCCTAAAACAGAAACCACCAGAAATGCAAAGAGACAGAAGCGACATTAAGAGACTTTGGCATTCGACGCTCATACTGAGAAAGGTAAAGTGAATAAAAAATAAGCAAGTATAAAGAGGACACAAACAACATAATAAATAAGATGGATCTATTTGCACCCTGATAAATAGAGACTAACTCTTACTTCTGAATGCACAGTGGATATTTATGAAAAGTCACTAATTCACTACACATTGAGCCACTATAAAAAGTTCAATAAATTACGCAAAGTAGTAAAAATACAAAAATTTCTTATTATTGTCCAAACCCCCCAGATTCAAATGAAGAAATGCTAACCAATATCACAGTGTAAAAAATAATGATTAAAATATGATGTGTCAGAATCTATGTATCTTTAATCTATACACATAAAGCAGTGGTGAAATTTTATAGCCTTAAATATGTATGTCAATAAAAATGCACAATGAAAACATGCGAATTAAACATGTAATCCCAAAAAGTGAAAAACAGAATAATTCAGTTAATAACGAGAGCAAAAGAGAGGAAATAATTATAAAAGCAGAAATTAATGAAGTAAAGAAGAGGAATATAGCCATTATCAATAAGTAAATATTTGATTATAAAAATAAACAAAATAAGCAATCACTAGCTATCTAATTAAGAAAAAAAGGTAACATTGTTTATGGGGAGATGGTGGGCAAAAAAACTTACAAATACACAGGATAAAAAATGACAAAGGAAAATAACCATTGAAACAGATGAGATGTAAGTAAAGCAAAAGTGGGTAATTTTCTGGGAAAACATACTTTGCCAAAACTGACTCCAGTAAAGCAAACAGACCAATTTTTATAGAAGGAATGGAGAGAGTTACCAAAGAGTTACTTCCCACTCTCCACATCTCAGAAAAACAGCAGGTCAAGCTGATTTCACAGGGGAATTCTACGGAAATGTCCAAGTCCAGTCCATCCTATTTGTATGAAAGCATAGAAAAAGAAGGAAATCGCCCAAATTCTTCTGACAAAAAGAATATGTCATTAATAACAAAACTTGGGTTAACAAAATACTTTCCTCAAACCCACAGACAAATCTTGCTTAAAATATTGATACAATGGTCCAAACTAAATATTAACACCGTGCCCAGCAGCACATTAAGAAAACAGTGTGTCAGGACAAAATAGAGTTTATACCACAAATACAAGATAGGTTAATATTGGGAAGTTCATTACTATATTTCACCTTATTATTAGTTCTAGGGAGAAAAGTCCTATGTTCTTTTCCACACATGCTGGAAAAACAATTGCAAAATTTAACTCACATTTCCAATAAAAATACATAATAAAAATAATCAATGACTATTTTTTGAACCTAATAAAAGATATATCCCTTACTCAAAAGCTGGCATCTATTTCATGGAAAAACACTGAACTCTTCTCTCTGAAGTCAGGCACCAGGCTAGGATGGCCACGTCATCATCCTTCACTACAGAGCTAGAGCTTTTAACTTACCAGTTCTGACAAAAGTATATATAAAATCAGAAGGAGAAGGATTTGAAAGGATGAGTTAAAATACCCCTATTTGCAGATGATATGATATGGCCCTGTAGCTTGAAAACCCATGACAATTCATAGAAATTCAGCACAGATAATTTTAAAGTTGGTAAAATGACAGAGGATTGCATTGATATGTAAAAAGCAATAGTCCTTTTTTTTTTTTTTTTTTTTTACAGCAAGTTCCATGGCCAGCATGGGGCTTGAACTCATGCCCCAAGACCAAGAATTGCATGCTCTACCGACTGAGTTAGCCAGGTACCCCAAAAGCAATAGTCCTGCCACACCACACTAACAGAATAAAAGACAAAAACCACAGGATCATCTTAATTGATGAAGAAAGAGCGTTTGGTAACATTCAACATCCCTTCATGACCAAAATAGTCAACAAACTGGGAAACGAAGGAAACCACCTCAAAATAATAAAGGCCAAATATGAAAGGCTTATACTTATGGATTATACTTGACATTATACTTAAGGATTAAAGACTAAAGCTTTTCCTCTCAGATCAGAAGCAAGACAAGGATGCTCACTCCTATCACTTCTATTCAACATATTGTTAGAAGTTCTAGCCAGAGTAATTAGTCAAGAAAAAGAAATAAAAGACATCCAAGTTGTTAAAGAAGATATAAAATTATCTCTGTTCACAGATGACATGACTTTATATGTAGAAAACCTTAAATATCACACACGCACACACCCACACACACGTGCACACACACACACCTGTTAGAACTAATAAATTCAACAGAGTTGAACAGGACACAAAATCAACACACGTAGATTAGTTGCATTTTTATACACCAAAAATGAACAATCAGGAAAGGAAATTAAGAAAGCAATTTCATTTATGATAGCATCAAAAAATAATCAAATATTTAGGGATAAACTTAACCAAGGAGGTGAAAGGCTTGTACACTGAAAACTATAAAACATTGCTGAAAGAAATTAAAGAAGTTACAAATAAATGGAAAGACATGTCATGTCCACAGATGAGAAGACAATATTGTTAAGAGGTCAATACTGGGGTGCTTGGGTGGCTCAGTCGGTTAAGCGTCAAACTTCAGCTCAGGTCATGATCTCACGGTTTGTGAGTTTGAGCCCCGTGTCAGGCTTGGTGCTGAAAGCTCAGAGCCTGGAGCCTACTTCGGATTCTGTCTCCCTCTCTCTCTGCCCCTCCCCGGCTCATCTCTGTCTCTTTCTCTCTCAAAAATGAATAAACATTAAAAAAAATTTTTTTAAACTGGGGCACCTGGGAAGCTCAGTCGGTTGAGTGCCTGACTTGGGCTCAGGTCACGATCTTGCCATTCATGAGTAGGAGCCCCACGCAGAGCTCTGTGCTGACAGCGCAGAGCCTGGAGCCTGCTTCAGATTCTGTGTCTCCCTCTCTCTCTGCCTCTCCCCAACTTGTGCTCTGTCTCTCTCAGTCTCTCAAAAATAAATATAAAAAAATGTAAAAAAAATAAAAGGTCAATACTAATCAAACAAATCTATATATTCGATGCAATCTCTGTCAAGACCTGAGAGCATTTTTTTTCGCAGAAATAGAAAAACATCATCCTAAAATTCATATGGAATCTGAAAGGACCCCAAATAGCCAGAACAATTTTGAAAAAGAAGAACAAAGTTGGAAGACTTACACTTCCTGATATCAAAACATCCCACTACAAAGCTATAGTAATCAAAACAGTGTGGTACTTTCATAAAAACAGCTGTATAGAGCAAAGGAATAGAATGCAGAGTATAGGAACAAATTCCCTTTGACAAGGGTGCTATGACCATTTGAACAGGGAAGGATACTCTCTTCATTAAATGGTGTTTGGAAAACTAGATGTAAATGAAGTCAGACCCTTATTCTACGCCGTGTATAAAAATGTATTAAAGGCCTAAACCTAAGACTCAAAACTGTAAAACTTCTAGAATAAAACAAGGGAAGAGATTCATGACATTGGATTTGGCAATTATTTCTTGGCTATGACACCAAAAGTACAGGCAGCAAAAGCAAAAATAGGCAAAAGGGACTATATCAAACTTAAAAACTGTTGTTCCTCAAAGGACACAATCAACAGAGTGAAAAGGCAATCTACAGAATGGGGTAAAGTATTTGCAAATCATATATCTGATGGGGGGGTTAATATCCAGAATATACAAAGGACTCCTATAACTTAACAACAAAAAAATCAGATAACCTTATTAAAAGATGGGCAAAGGACCTGACTATATATATTTCTCCAAAGATGATATACAAATGGTCAATAGGCATACAAAAAGTTGCTCACACTAGTAAGCATCAATAAAATACGAATCAAAACCATAATAAGATTTTTCACTTCACCCCTTTAGTATGGCTATTCTCAAAAAGAAAACAAAACAAAACAAAGCCCCCAAACCCAAACACACACACACACACACACACACACACACACACACACACACACACACTATACTAAGTGGTGGTGGGATGTGAAGAAGCCGGAACTCTTCAACACTATTGGCAGAATTTTAAAATGGTGCCCACATCACAGAAGTCACCTTTAACTATTCCTCCCACCTATTTCCCACCCTAGGACAAATTTGGGAAAATCTAATCATAAAAGAATAATGATTCTAACTGGCCATAAGCGGTTGTAAAATAAATAAAAATCCACAAGTCCATCACTAATTCTCTCCCCTCTATCCAACATCCTCCTTTTTTTTCCCACACAAAAGCCAGAAAAATTGATGTAAAGTGTAAGTGTCACTTTCCCCCCCCCCCCAATACTCTTCAATGATTCCCTTTTACTCTTAAAAGGGAATTCTTTTCTTACCAAATTCTTACCATGATCTCTAAGACTCTGCAAGGCCTGAGTCTTAACTGCAACTTTCTCATACATTCTCTGTCTTGTTCAGTACATTCTAACTACACTGGCTTCTTTGTTCTTCCTCAAACACCCTAAGCCCCTTTGTTACTTGGGGATTGTTTGCCTCATTTATTTTCTCTGAGACATTTATACTAATCCTCAATTATCATGTTTGGGTTTTGTTATTTTTTTTTTTTTTTAAATATTACCTATCTCTCCTGGAGAATATCCATTCCAAAAGGACAGGAAAGTCTGCTTTTTCTTTGTCATATTCCAGACCCTACTCTAGTGACTGGTAAATGGTCGGCTCTCAATGAATATTTCTGAATAAATGAATGGTGTATGAATGAACCCTAAATAAATGAATGAAGTAATTCCTGGGATGATGTGAATGGAGCTAGAGAGTATTATGCTAAGTGAAATAAGTCAGGGAAAGACAAATACCATGTGATTTCACTCATAGGTGGAATTTTAGAAACAAATGAGCAAAGGGGAAAAAAGAGAGGGAGAGAGACAAACCAATAAACAGACCCTTAACTATAGAGACCAGACTGAAGGTCACCAGAGGGGAGGTGGGTAGGGGGATGGGGGAAATAGGTGATGGGATTTAAGGAGCGCACTTGTCGTGATGAGCACCCGGTGATGTATGGGAAGTGTTGGGTCACTATGTTGTCACCTGAAACTAGTATTACATGGTATGTTTACTGATTGGAATTTAAATAAAACTTAAAAAAAAAAAAAGAAATAATTCTTCTGACTTCCGGTCCCAGTCTCTCATTGACAGGTGCCTATTTTTCCTTCTTTCCTATTAGTTCATCTCTATATGAATATGGGCTGCACACATTATACGTTATGCAGCCCATATGCTTATACATTAAAGCCTACCATGTGGCTATCAATGAGATTATCATGTACTGTTACTGTTTTTCCTTTTAGAAGCAAACCTGGAAAGGTCCTTGGAAATCTTAGGAATCCTTTTTTTTAAAAGATAAGGAAAAGGAGGCCTGTCGTGGTGTGTCAATTGCTCAAGGTCCACAGCTAACTATTGCCAAACCCGAAATTATAACCCAGATCTACACATGTTCTAGCTCGGTGGCCTTTTTAGCACCTTTCCTTTTTCTATATCAGTTTATTCCTTAACCTTCCGCTCCCTAGCTCTCACCAACACACACCTGGGAATATGAGGAAATGTTGCGAGTGGAAAATGGAGTCTTGGTGGTGTCTTACAATCATCAGTGCCCCAGGAGAGAGAGTTTCACTGAGCTAGGAAGCATCACTGTGCTCCTTAGCAGCATTTTTGAAATCGCTAGTGTGCCCTCTAAGTGAGATTGGCCTCAAATGACATTATGTCTTAGGAGGCTAGGTGCCAAGACATCCCCAGCGCGTGCATTTATGTCGTCTATGGTTCCCTAAGAACCACTTTGCCAACTGTGGAGATGGAAAAAATTATTCCCGGAATTCCATGGCAACTATTTCCGAATTTCCCATGTTTGTTCAAATGATAAATGTAAAACCATCATCTATTTTTAAGCTCTTTGAGCCTTATTGACTCAAAAGAACAGGAAAGCCCTGTCAGGACAATTCTGTTTTATGAAAAAGTAAGGGTGGGGACTTTAGCTTTTCTTTAAATAGTCTACAAGTTTAAGGTTGTTTTTTTTTTTTTTTTTTTTTTTACACAAGAACTGTGCAGTTAATTGGAATTGAATGGCCTTGCCTTCCTCGTAAATGAAGCCCATTCCTAAGATTGAGATGATCAATCTTAATCGTGGGAAGTCCCTGAGGCAAGGATGTGCACTGAAGTATAAGTAAGGGGTTAGCAGAAACCATCCCATCCCAATGGGCAGGGGCCCATAAAGGGAACAAGGCCCTCTTTTCTGGAGGGATGTTTACTTTAATATCCATAAACGCTCCTGAATCCCATTCTGAAATGTATCCCTCCCTCTCCACCTAAGCTTAGCATTTGTGGTTCTAGCTGCTGTGTAGAATCAGCCACCCATATGGCACAGCACTGTTGGCTAGGAGGACACAAAGATGGTGAAACCCTGCCCCTTTCATTAAGAAGCAATGTAATAAAAGTTGAAGCACCCTCTTTCGTATACAGTTTGTATGTACCTTTATTCAAGCCACGTGGGTGTGGGAAACTAATTGAAGTGACGTTGGGGAACATCAAGCTTTGAAAGAAGTTCAGGAGCTGTCTTGTCGACTGCTACCCCCTGCGTGGCCCCTGGGTTGGTAGCTGGCATCACCTGGAAGCTTGTTTAGGAAGCGTAGAATACTTGACTTTACCCTGGATCTACTTGTCCAGAGCCTGTGTGAGAAGATCCCCAGGCGATTCGTGTAAATGTGAAAAGTCCTGATCAATCCACTGATGTCTTGAATTTGTTCTGTGTTTACAGACACAAAGGATTGTAATTCTGTGATCGATGTATATGCAGCTGATGATCTGGTCCTTTCTCTCACTCAAAGCCATGGAGCTTTGTTTAACTTTAGCCACTCAAGCAGGCACAATTTCAGAACAAAGGATTTCGCCTGGATTTCAGAACAAAGGATGAATCATTTGGAGTAATTCTGGAGTACTTAAGACATTTAGAGAGAAAGAGGAAAAGAGGGAAAAGGGGAGAAAGGGAAAAAAGAAAGATATCTGTTATAATTGACTGCCCGTTTCATAGATTTTTGTTAAACACAGATCGTTGTCATCTCTCCCATATCAAGAGATACATATCTTTCTTAAAAAAATGTGACAGGTGGTATGGTGAATTGGTATTGTTCCTAATTATTCCCTCCCCACTTCCTCTAGGAAGTTTATAAAGGATTTGGTGCCTTCCTGGAGAAGTTTACCCACCGTAGATATTGGGCTTGGCCAAATGTTGTGGCTCGAAGTCCGGTTTTGGCCAAGGAAGTGTGCTTCCAACAGGCATTACAGAGTTTTGGCCCATCTTCTTACTCTTTCCCTCTGTCTTGAGCAGAGAGGGGCTCCTCTCTTACTCCAGATTCTAGATTTCTTCAAGAAGACTCATGGAAGAAAAGCAAAACTGCCACCAATATGTAATGTGAGTGAGAAGTAAAGCTTTGTGGTCGTTAGCAACTGAAATTTGGGGGCTGTTAAGCCAGGGTCTGTTTCTCCTGGCATCAAAGATTCTCCTAACCGGGGGCGCCAGGATGGCTCAGTCGGTTAAGCGTCCGACTTCCGGCTCAGGTCACGATCTCGCGGTCCATGAGTTCGAGCCCCGCGTCGGGCTCTGGGCTGACAGCTCAGAGCCTGGAACCTGTTTCAGATTCTGTGTCTCCCTCTCTCTGACCCTCCCCCGTTCATGCTCTGTCTCTCTCTGTCTCAAAAATAAATAAACGTTAAAAAAAAAAAAAAGGTTCTCCTAACCGTACCGAATGGAGAAAAATGATGCTAAGTATAAAACATTCTCTGCACTAGCAACATTAACCACATAGATAAATTATCAGAAAAAAATGCAAATAATCTTATTTTGGGGTTCCACATAACCTAATGAAGGCCCAATGTGTCCATCTGACCCTGGACATCAAGATAACCCAATTAAAATTCACGATGCAGATGTCTGCATGCCTGCAATGCACCTGAGGTATGTGAAATATAGTTGAATTTTTAGGCTATTAAACATACCAGTCATTCTAGTGCCTTTTTACCGCCCCCCCCCCCCGAGAATGATCATGGTTTTACATTTAACACATTTCTTTTCAATTAAATACGTCACGGTTACACTGGAAATAGCTAAACATTTTTATTCACTTGGTATAGGAACATAATCAGAATAGTAAGATAAAATAACATGTTTTCTTAAAACGTTGAAAAATCATCTGTAATTTCCTGAATAGAAACTACATGAGTAGCATCTGCTTTTATATTCAGTAAGAGTTTCCAAGGTTAACCTTATACTCAAGTCGATGCATCAGAGGATTCCAAATTCCAAGACCAACTTCCAATGCTGGTAGAGACACTGGCTCCTGTTTTTAAGCACTTTTACTGAATTAACATAATGGAACGTAAATAATATTTGATTTCTCTCAGTAACCCTTCATAGAGATGGGAGACTGTTTATTAGTCTCCCTACCCAGAGGACAGCGCAGAGACTTATAGTGTCCATGGCATAACCATAGCCACACAGCCAGTGCGGTAGACAGAACAGTAATGCATGAGTTCATTCTGGAAGTCTTTCCGTGCACAAGAGACTTTCCAAATCTGCCTACCAATTTACTTCGCGTGTTGAAACAAACTTGTAAGCTTCAAGAAATTTTGTACCACTTGTGATTTGTTGATTTGTTTTTGGTTTTTCTCTACTCCTTCCCTCTCTTCCTACCCCTGCATTTTATAATTCACAATTATCTAAAGACTTGGGTATATTAACCAATCTTATAAAATGAGCCCCCTGGACAACTTAATTAACCAGTAACATAAAAGGTCCTTGACACAGCCTTTCTTTTAGCAGTACTATTCTCTCAGGTCTTGTCTTGACTATTAGAATCCGTCCTCCCCCCAAAGAAATGACAAATACATACTCAGACATCTGGAATTCATTGACTGAGGCTGACCTCTCGACCTCACAAAGCCTCATTTGTAGACACTGGCAGTTTTCATTTTTCACATGGACATATGCTGCTTAAATACAAAGAGCTCTGAGTTTTATTCTTTTTAGTCAGAGAAGAATGAATGAATGAATGAATGAATGAACCAGTTGAATGAATAAATAGAATTATTGGCTTCTTGGGCCTGGTGCAATCCCAGAGCGGACTATACTTGAATTGTCTGTTTTATGTCTACGATGTTGCTTTCAACCTTTCATTCTCCATTAGCCTCTATTAAAGACAAGATATTACACCCAATTAAGACATTTTGTAAGTTCAGCGATGGTTGGATTGTTTAGAGTTCCAACTCCCACAAACTAATGGCCCTTGAATTATAGGTAGGCACAAGATTTTATCTTGATTTGCCTTCTTCCACGTTGGGGAGAGAACATAAAACCAGGACATAAAAATTTTAGGTGGTAGAGGGAAGTTCTTTCACAAACATCCAAAGTGATTTCATAGCCACAGAATGTTTGCTTTTCTTTTTTTTTTTAATTTTTTTTCAACGTTTATTTATTTTTGGGACAGAGAGAGACAGAGCATGAATGGGGGAGGGGCAGAGAGAGTGGGAGACACAGAATCGGAAACAGGCTCCAGGCTCCGAGCCATCAGCCCAGAGCCCCACGCGGGGCTCGAACTCACGGACTGCGAGATCGTGACCTGGCTGAAGTCGGACGCTTAACCGACTGCGCCACCCAGGCGCCCCAGAATGTTTGCTTTTCATACCAGATATTTTACAACAAAAGAAACTGAAAAAAAAAGAAGCCCAAGAAATAAGTTCCTCTGAGAACAAGACCTACCACAGATATCCTGAAACCTCATCTACTCTACTTTGTTCCTTCAGGTTCTGGTTACAGAAAGTCTTGGTTCTCACTGTATTACTATCCAGGTTATCAACTTTTTTGGTTGGTAAAAAAAAAAAATTCTGAGTACCTACTATGTACAGAACATGTAGGTAGGTATTGTGGATGGTTCAAGGATGCACAACATTGATTCCTTCTTCGAAGATGCTTATCATCAAGTTAAGGAGGCTGCAGGAGGCATGGAAAGTAAAGTGATGGGTGGGGGGCATAATCCATGGGAAGTAATTGGTCTACAGACAATGTGAGCCACAAGTATTCAGAGGGATAAGGCTCATGAGTGCTGAAATGTTCAGAGTGAGTTTAAAAGAAAAATTGCCCTGGCTCTAATAAGAAAACAAACCACTTAAATTAAAAAAAAATATATATATATATATAAACACTCAATTAAAAAATATATATATACACACATACAATGGAATATTGCTCAGTGATCAAAAAGAATGAAATCTTGCCATTTGCAATCATGTGGAGGGAGCTAAGTGAAAATAAGTCAATCAGAGAAAGATTAGTGTCCTATGATTTCGCGCACAGGTGGAATTTAAGAAACAACAACAAAAATGAACATATGGGAAAGGAGGGGAGGAAGAGAGAGAAACAAACCACAAGACTCTTAAGGATAGAGAACAAACTGGGTTGACAGAGGGAGGAAGGTGGGGGATGGGCTAGATGTGTGATGGGTACTGAGGAGGGCACTTTTCTGACGAGCGCTGGGTGTTGTACATAAGTGATGAATCACTGAACTCTACTCCTGAAACCAAGATTGCACTGTATGTTAACTAACTAAAATGTAAATTAAAAAATTACGTTGGCTCTAGTAAGGCAACAAACAACTCGATTTTAAAAATGGGCATGAAATCTGAATAGACACCTCACCATGATATGCAGATGGCAAATAAGTAAACGGAAAGATGTTCAAGATGATCTGTCATCAGGGAAACACTATGCCGATTAGGTGGTCAGAATGAAATCGCCAATGCCGACAAGGATGCAAAACAACAGAAAGTCTCATTCATTTCTGATGGGAATGAAAAATGGTACCATCGCTTTGGAAGACAGCTTGGCAGTTTCCTACAGAACTAAACACACTTTTCATGCATGTTCCTTTCAACCCAAAGGAGTTGAAAACTCACATACACAAATGCATTATTTGTAGCAACTTTATTCATAGTTGCCCAAACTCGGAAGCATTAAAGAGGCCCCTCAATAGGTAAATAGATAAGCAAACTGTGATATACTGGAATACTATTCGATGCCAAAAGGAGGTGGGCTATCAGACCATGAAAAGACATGAAGGAACCTTAAGCATATATTTCTAAATGGAAGAAGGCATTCTGAAAAGGCTACATACTGTATGATTCCAACTCTATGACATTCTGGAAAAGGAACAACTATAGAGATAGCACAAAAGATCAGTGGCTACAAGGGGTTCTGGGGGAGGGAGGGGGGAGGGAGGGACAAACAGGTAGAGTGAGGGGACTTTCAGGTAGTGAAACTACTCTTTGTGACACAGTAATGATGGATACATAGCACTTTACATTTGCCAAGACCTATAGAATATGCAGCACAGTGAATGCTATTGCAAACTGGATTTTAGTTAATAATAATGCATCAGTATTGGCTCATCATTTATAACAAACGTACCACCACACTAAAAAGAGGTGTGAATAATAGGAAGAGCTGGATATAGGGAGGGTGGGAACTCTGTACTTTCTAAAAAAAATTTTCTGTAAAGCTAAACTTCTCTAAAGACATTAAGTCTACGAGTATTTTTTTCTTTTTTTTTTCTTCAATATATGAAGTTTATTGTCAAATTGGTTTCCATATGGTTTCATTCTTATGTGGATCCTGAGAAGTCTATGAGTATTTTAAGAATCATATATATATATATATATATATATATATATATTCATCTTTTTACAAATGTGTATTTATTTCTTTTGAGAGAGAGAGCACGAACGGGGGAGGGCCACAGAGAGAGGGACACAGAGAATCCCAAGCGGTCTCCATGCTGTCAGTGCAGAGCCTGATGCGGGGCTCAGTCTCTCAAACAGAGAGATCATGATCTGAGCCGAAATCAAGAGCCAGACGCTTAAGGGACTAAGCCACCCAGGGGCCCCAAGAATCAGATATATTATTTAAAGTGGCCTTGGCCTACTTAGGATGAATACAGGCCTGCGAGCCCAGTTAGGTTTAGGCAACAGATACAGCAGAACACAAAACCATAATGAGAGAAGTAGAAGTCCGCAACGTGTGGCTATAAGAGACCAGTAAGGTTCAGCAGAGTGTCAGGTCTGCTGTTCCCCGGCCCTGCAGCTCTGGGCCTAAAGCCTCAATTTTGGCATCAAAAATGCTGCATTGGAATCCCAGTTCTGTCGATTAAGGGCTATATGAGCTTCATTAAAAAAAATCCCCTAAGCTTTCTGAACTTCTGTTTCATCAGCCGCAACATGGGGAAAATAATGCATACGAGACTGCAGAAAGGCTCAAATGAGATCATGTACATGAAATTTCTTTGTGAATTCTGCAGTGCTATAGACACATTAGTTGCTACTATCACCGAAGAGAAAATGTCCCACTGCTTTTACCGCTTTTATGGTGACCTGCTCTCAGCAACTAGCTGTCACCGAAAGATTTGTCTTGTCGGAATAGAGTCACCTCAAGCCTATACCTGCATCACCTGTCTTACACTTAAGCATCTCCCAAGGACTGTCTTTACCGCTTATTTGTGTATTTGGCCAGCCTCATGCTGACACACCAATGTGTGTCACACACTCATGCTGGATGGAGTCGCATGTTCCAAGAGCAGCAGTATTAAGTCCCGGAAGTCTGGGATGGCTGTGAACAGTGTCTGGAGGAGATCAGGTCTGGGATGACAGTCTTTGAACTGGGTGATTATCATCGGCTTACTTTCCACTTCCTTTTCCACGATCCTATACTCTCTACCCCAATCTCCCCTCCGGTAGTGGTTTTGTGACATCTTCTGCTCCAAATCCCTGGTAAAGAGAGAATCAAGTTAAAAGGCGGCTAGAGACTCTTCTGGGGACAGTCTTTATGGGTCATCTGGTCCTGTGATTCAGGAGCATCACATCAGGCAAAGGTTCAAAGTAGCCCACCCTTTACCTCAAAACACGTAGCATGCCCAGTGTGTGAACCCTTCCAAAGGGGACATAAAGTTGTAGAGCTCCCCTTTATAGATTATCTCATTTAATCTCCACAAACTTCCTGTGAAGTGTGTTTTATTACCAACCACATTTTACAGGTAATGACACAGGCTCAGGGATTTTAAGTGACTTGCCCCAAGCTCAGAATCATTCCTGGAGGAGCCAAAGCTCCATCCCACTTCTGCTGGCTCTAAGTGCAATGTCCGCTGTAGTCATTCTCTACTATTTCCCTCCCAATAGACACGATGACGTTATGGTTGTGACAGTCACTTAAGAATAAAAGTCCAGCCAGCTGAATGAGATGCGCTTGTGCCTATGAGGTACGGAGTTCTCGGGGGTTTTCATCCAACAGGCTACAAACATTTAAGGAGATCTAGTGTTTACCAAATTCGTGGTAGGCTTTGCCACCTTAATGACCAATAAAACATGTTCCCTGCTATCGAGAGATTTCCAGTTTCATGGGAGAGAGAAACCTATCTCTCATGGGTCACAAACGAGCATACCTTGATGGAGGTATCCAAAGACCATAGTGGGCAACGATAAACCAGAGATGAATGGAAATAATTATCTATAGGAGACAGGGGGATTGAAGTTGGGGGGACAGGGGTAGTTAAGAGAGTTGTGTGAGCAGATGTGGTGTTGCCCTGTAAACAACATGAATGTTTTACATATTACAAAATTAAATGGAATTAAGACAAACGATGATAGTGGGGGCACATAGAAGTGAGACACTCGTTTCTCCTGGGTGTTGGGAAGAAGTCATAAAAAACCTACACAGAAGAAGTATGGCGTCTGAGTGGCTCAGTTGGTTAGACATCCAACTTCAGCTCAGGTCATGATCTTGCGGTTCGTGAGTTCAAGCCCCATGGAGCCTGCTCCCGATTCTGTGTCTCCTTCTGTCTCTGCCCCTCCCCAACTTGCACTCTGTCCCTCTCTGTCTCTCAAAAATAAATAGACATTAAGAAAAAAAAATTTTTTTAAAAACCTCACAGAAGAAGTTAAACGTTGAAGTGAATGCTTTGATGTTCACCATTTTTTAGCTTAGTCCATGTATAGTCTATATATATATATATATATATATTTCAGTCTAATTATGTAATTTAGCTTATAAGTTTGCTTTGTCTGAAAAGGCGAGTGAATGAATGAATGAATAAACTATGATCATCACAAGTTTTTGGTCCCCAGTCACAGACAGTGGCACTAGCTGCACAACCTATCCAGTGGGGGTGGGGGATGCATGAAAAAGGGCAGGCATGAAGAAATTGAGGAGCACGTGAGTTGCTTTGGTAGTGATTAATAGAGGAGTTCCTGGAAATTTGACCTGTCTGGGCACCATTTATAAACTGAGGAAGGCTTAGTGGGTGACTTCACAGTCCTCTTTCATGCTAGGATTCCACCCAGAATGGCCAACAGCCCACTGTCCACACTATGGGTTTATTTTCTTGGGCTATCATTTTACAGAATCGGTCTTAAGCCAACAAATGCTCACCCTTGGCAATTAGTATGTTAACCTAGGTTGTGGAATTTACTAATTGTTCTTCACGGTTATGGTCATTTAGCCATAAAATATTCACAACCGAAGTCTCATAACCTCTGGCCTTTCTTTCTCATGGGAAGGGGAGGGAACTGCTCAGAAGGATGACCTTCCCACTCGGGTCAACAAGAGCTGCAACTGGTTCTAAGGAGGGTGTCTTATTGCTGTCAAATTGACCGGAGTTGTCACACGTGAAGCCTGCTGTCACTGCATCCTGCTCAGAACCAGCCCCTTAGCTTGCTGAGTCAAGCTGTGCTGACTCCTGGTGACAGAATTTTAATGTGAGGGATGACAGAGGCCTTGGAGTTAATGTGTGCATGGAGGTGACAGTTTTGAATGTCAGCCAAAGCACAAAGGCCTGTCTGACATTAATTTTGGGGGGTGGCAGGAAGTCACAGGAAGATGGAGAGAAATAATATGATGGAGAATTGAGATTGGTTGAGTCGAACCTACGACCATCTGCTGCAAAGAAAGCACTGATCTGTACGGACACAGAATATCAGAGCTTGGGAGGTGGAAGGAGCATTGGCCTCATCAGATAATTCTGTCGTGTTACTTTTTGATCAACTTCGTATGCAATTTGCCGCTTTGAGGCATCTTGTGATCTCTGTGATCCCATTTCTCTTGGCAAAGTGGAGTTGCAAAATTAGACATGAATCTCCTGATGATACAATCTAGAATTGCATCATTTAAGGGTGGGAATGCTTCATGTTTTGGTGATAAATGAGCCAAATTATGCATCTTAATTTTCCTTTTACATTATCATTTATTAAGAACTCTCAACATTTCCCCATTATCTAGAGGACAACATTCAAATCTTTAATCCCCCTATGGCAGACAGAATAATGCCCTCTCAAAGATGGCCACATCCTAACGCCCAGAACCTGTGAATGTGTTACATCACATGGCGAAGGGAATTTAGGGTAGCAGATGGAACTCAGACTGTTAGAATCAGCTGACTCTATGGTAGAGAGATTTTCCTGGATAATCTGAGGGGGTGGTTAATATCATCACAAGTGTCCTTGAAAGTGGCAGAAGTCAAAGTCAGAGTGACATTCCAGAAAGACTCAACTAGTTATTGCTGGCTTTGAAGATGGAAGGGGGCTAGGAGTTAAAGAATGTGGGCAGCTTCTAGAAACAGGAAATACGAAGAAACAGATTCTCCTTTGCAGCTTCACAACCTTTCCAATATCTCGATTTTTTTTTTTAGCCCACCCGTATCAAACTTTTGACCTACAGAATAGTAAGATAATCAGTTTGTGTTATTTTAAGCCATCATGTTTATGGTAATTTGTCATAGTCATAGCAAACCAGTACCTTTAAGGTCTTTGGCAGCATTATTCTTTTTTTTCTTCCTTGATTTCCCTGGATAAACCCTGCCTCTGAAATCTGAACATTGGCTTCTGAACACTCTTTGCATATAATACATACTTTGCCATCCCATTTCCCATGTCTGGAATGAAACACAGTCTCCTGTAGGGTTGATGAGGACTAGGCAGTCCCCACTGTGGGGCTTGCTAGCGCCGGGACAGGGGGAGGAGCTCTGGGATGAGTTATGGTGGGTCATGCTCCTTAATGTGGGTTGAAAGAAAAAGTAAGAGGGGAGTATCTAGGGCAATGTCCTTGAGAAAAGACAGACATCAAGGTAGAAAAACCACTTTGAAGGTTGAATCCAAAGACCAGTCATAGAATTACAAGCATGGGTCAAGACCGAGATTCTGAGGCCAGATAACAAGAGAAAAAGAGCAGTGGATAAATGAGATGTGTTTGGGGAAATTAATGTCAACAATTCTTGAGGGCCCTATGATTCACTTTTGTGGTGAGTCAGTATGTGGAGTTACTTTGTATTAGCTTGGAGGTCATGTTTCAACGTAGCTATGAGTAGACTCCATATCTTCACCTAATTCAGCCTTAGCCATCATCCAAAGCCTAGCTCACATCCAGCCTGTTCTACAATGCTGTTCTTGGATATTCCAGCCCTACTTACATGCTCTTCCTTTGAAGTCTTAGCATTTACCCTTTATATCCTCCCTCATTTGGTGGTTACAATTCACAGCCTCATTTTTTTAATTGAACAAAGCTATCACATGTACACTGGTAAAAATTCATACAATACAGTAAAGTATAAAACAGACATTTCAAAATGATTCAGGACCTTACCACCCAAAGATAACCACGACTACAGTTTGGTATTTATCTTTCTAGACTGATATTCTTTGTTTCCTGCAATATTTTTCAAATACACGCACGCACACACACACACACACACACACACACATTTCATCTATATTCTCTAAAATGAAACATATTGCAGGAAACTCTACATGATACAAATTATCTATATCAAGTTTTTTTGCATATTAACTTACATATAAGTTATTGGATGCTCACAATACCTGTTACTCTGTCATTTAAACTTTTAATCTGTACATATCTGTGCAACGCAGTCAAGTTGGAAGTCAGGGAGCAAAATTTGATGTTTTCTGTCCTCACTGATGACTGGCCTAGCACGTTGTATATTTTAGAGGCTACATACATAGATATCAATTGATAGATGAAAAAATTGTGACCTGAAAAACCTGGAAAAACTTCCTACCTACAGAGAGTATTGTTATTGATATGTTTTCACATTTTACCAAGGAATTCCAGTAATTATTTCTGAGCAAGGAATTTTTTGTGTTAAAGTTGCACCATACTGCTGTTTCCGTAGTGGCCAGATTATTATAAATCCAGAGATTTGTCAATTAGCATCAGAATTACTTGTTAAAATGGGAAAGGAGATAAACAAGAGATAGGGTCCTTGTTAACTCATTAATATTCCCTATAATGAAAAATGTTGCCGAAAAGAAATAGCCACGGTAATACGTGTAATCAATCTAGCTGAGGGAAAGTGATATGATTTGTTATCTTTACAGAGTTGCTCTGCTCGCTAGTCAGCTAGTTGGCATATTTATCAAGTGCCCAGTTGGGGCATAATAGTGTACTGTTTCTCTGAGCTGATGTTACTTGTGCTTCATATATTCACGAATTTGTTCATTTTTTAACTATTCATTCTTTAGCAGGCATTTTTGGCATGCCTGTGATGTGCAAGTCCCTGTGATAGGTGTTGGAAAAATAAAGATGAGCAAGGCAGTTTTATCCTCAAGACATCATCAGGGGAGGGGAAAATGGACCATTATAAAATGGATGTTGATGGGATATACACAAACAGAGGGCTAATCTCTTCCAGCAAAGAGTTTAAAGTTGAGTAGCAAAGTGAATACACCAAAGTATTATTTTGTAGTAAAGGAAATGTCTTCCTTCTGACCGCAATGTTACATCCATAAATGACTCGTGTGGACAGAAACAAAATCCTAAAGTGGGCTCTGTTGTTAGCAAGACTGGAGGGTTAAGGTGTGGGCTTTGTCCGTGATTCAAGTGACACCAGAGCAGCAGTGAGGTACGTTGAGAACAGTCATGTGTAAAAGGCACTGCTTTCATTTGCTAGGGTGGCCATCAGACTGGCCGGCTTAAACAACAGAAATTTATTATGTTTTAACAGACCAGGAGACTACAAGTCCAGAACCATAGCAGTGGCAGGGCCGTTTTCTTCCGAAAGCCTCTTTCCTTGGCTTGTAGATGGTTATCCTCTCCTGTGACTTCACATCGTCTTTGCTCTGTGTGTGTCTGTTGTAATCTCTTCTCATAAGGGCGCCAGTCATATTGGATTAGGGACCACGCGTATGACCTCGCTTTAATTTAATCACCTATTTAAATACCGTATCTTCAAATTCAGCCACATCCCGAGGTAGTAGGGGTTAGGGCTTCAACATATAAACTTTGGGAGGTCACACAACGCAGCCCGTAATAGGTACCAAGGGTGAGTCTAGCAGGGTCAGAAATCTTAAATCCTAAAATGAAAGCAAGTTGAATCCAGACAGGGTAGCTAGCTGGGTGCCATTAGGAGCCTAACTGAGGTGTGGTTTGGTTAAACTTTATTCCTCTTTATAATTTGCTTTGCGTGAGTGTCTATTAGCACAACATAGTGTCTTATTGATTTGACTTTCAAGGTTGCTTTAAAAATTCCTTGATGCCTCTGCGCCCTGAAGGCAACCGTGTACTGGAGGAGTTGGGGAGCTTGGGAAGGGGCCAGAAGAAGACACCTTACCCCAGTTCCTGTAACTGAATGTGACAGATTATTTAAGTCATTTCCAACTTCAAGGAGAGATTCTCACCGAAATTCTACAATACTCGATATGCTAAAGGAAATTATTGTATCAGGGAGGATAGTTCTGGTGAAATAATAGAGAGCCAAGATAAAAATAGATTAAACTAGCATTTCCGAGTTTTTCTGATAATAAGATTCACCGCTTAAAAATCAGTTTTCCACCCCTTTCTCTTGGATGTTCTGATTCCGGGGCTTGGGTTAGGACCTGAGAATTTATACTTTTAAGAAATTGCACCATCGATGTTTCTTATACTTATAAAAGTTTGGAAAGTAAATGGAATCAATGATATCAGTTTGAATCCAAGCTCTTCTATCTGCTTCGCCATCATTAATGTGTCTATCATCAGTGTAGCCATGACACTCACAGTCATAAAATGGCTGCTGTAGACCTGGGGGTCACATTTAACAGCAGAAGAACTGTGTTTTCTGGATGTTAGAAGGAAAGGAGGAAAGAAAGAAGGTGATAGGAAGGAAGGAAGGAAGGATGTTGCTTCAGTTGGAAGGAAGGAAGGAAGGAAGGAAGGAAGGAAGGAAGGAAGGAAGGAAGGAAGAAGGAGAGGAGGAAGGAAGGAAGGAAGGAAGGAAGGAAGGAAGGAAGGGAGGGAGGAAGGGAGGAAAGAAGAAAGAAAACTAATTGAGAAGTTTCTCAGAGTGTCTCTCCTGTTGTCTCATTGCAGGCCCACTTTTAAATTATGGAGAAGGGAATTACCACGTTTAGGTTAGATTATTCAGGATTTACCCCTGAACTGATGAGTTCACTTTGTCTGAGCATGTGTGTTCATAGAGGTGGATGGACATCCCAATAACAGGAAAGAATGAGAGGGGACTAAGTAGGCAAACAATGGTGTCTGCTACAATATCTACAGGTCAATACAATAATTTTACCAACCAAGGTAAAATTAGAATTAGATATTTAGGCTTACAAAGAAATAACTGGTATTTATCAAGTTTTTATGTGGCAGACACTGCATTCTAAGGCTTTATGTACATTAAGATTTTAAGCCTGGCAATATAGTGACATAAGTGTTATTTTTCCCTCTTTGCAGATGAAGAAACTGAAGCATAGAGATGTTAATTAGCTTATCTAAGATTACACAGCTACTGATGATTTGAACACTAGCATTCTGGGCTCCGGGACTACACTCTAAGTAATAGTTGATTCCACATGAACAGATAGTAAAGCTGCACCCCACAAATACTTATAGTACTTATGTGGAGATTGGTGAAGGGAGCTTGGTGTCGGGTTGCAGGGTTGGCTATTCTCTATTCAACAAGCACAAACTGAGCACCTTTTGTCTGCAAAGAACTATACCAGGAACCATGAAATTACAAAAGTGAATGAGTGATACAGCTCTGCTCAAGGACTTAACAATCTAATGGAGGAAACAGGTGTGCAGTTTATCAATTTTAGTGTGATATAAAGCATCGTTTAATATGATATATCGTTTAAATCGTGATTTAGTATGACCATTTAGTATGATATAAAATAAAGTAGGACATAGGAAATACTAAACAAAGCACAAGGAACATGTGGTTGCATTGAAGATAAAAGGCAGCTAATTCCTACTGATGGATCAGAGAGGATTCATGGAGAAGAAAGGTTTTGCTAGATCTGTATTTGGAGGAAGTGGAGGACAGTCCAGGCTGAAAAAAGGTAAAGAATCAAGGAACCGAGTGCATGTAATGTTGACGGGCTGCTCTGTGAGTGGCCTGATGTGGCAAAAATATAGGGGACATAGAGGTATCCTGGAAAATGAAAATGTGAAGATACTAAAACTACAGGGGATTCCATGTCACATGTGAAATTCTCCTCTCTACCTGGAGAACCATAAGATTAGTAGGCCAGGTAGCTATTAGGTTGATGGATGATTTATTTTGACTCTCCGTTCCTATCTTTTGGTAGAAAGTGTTCTCTTCCCTCATCTTAAGTAATCAATCCCCCCACCCAACACAGTCCCTTTTAATCTTTCCTTGCTCATTTGGCCTTTGTCAAAAGCTTCCACTCTTCTTATACTACTGAGGAACTGTTCTATCTTTTCAGCTAGATTGGAATCTCACAGAAGACATATTTTCAAATATTTTGGGAATCACCTACAATGCCTGATGGAGTTTTGTTTTCATGTCCAACCAATCCCTGTGAATAACGACTCTCAATAGAGCAACCCCTATAGGAGCTCTCCGATGTTTAGTCATCTTTTTCACAGGTAGTTTGAGAGCGTTTCTTAGCTTTCACCTGGAAAGCTACTGATAGGGGAGTCTCACTTCCTATAAAATGATGCATGTGCTGACTTTCTCATTTCCCTCTAAGGTCAGGTGCGAAGAGGGCTGGGAAGACTTTCCAACCCCTTGCTGACAAGCTATAAGAAGACAAGCTTCTGCTGATCCCACAGAAAATTTCTATATTTTATAGTAAACATTCTTGCTCATTTCTTTCATACCTGAAAACTTTTTCTCTCTCAAATATCACTAACAGTAAGCTTAGTGGAAAGGGATTAGGATACAACTTTTTCTTTTTTTTTTTTTTTTTAATATATGAAATTTATTGTCAAAGTGGTTTCCGTACAACACCCAGTGCTCATCCCAAAAGGTGCCCTCCTCAATACCCATCACCCACCCTCCCCTCCCTCCCACCCCCCATCGACCCTCAGTTTGTTCTCAGTTTTTAAGAGTCTCTTATGCTTTGGCTCTCTCCCACTCTAACCTCTTTTTTTTTCCCTTCCCCTCCCCCATGGGTTCTTGTTAAGTTTCTCAGGATCCACATAAGAGTGAAAACATATGGTATCTGTCTTTCTCTGTATGGCTTATTTCACTTAGCATCACACTCTCCAGTTCCATCCACGTTGCTACAAAGGGCCATATTTCATTCTTTCTCATTGCCACGTAGTACTCCATTGTGTATATAAACCACAATTTCTTTATCCATTCGTCAGTTGTGGACATTTAGGCTCTTTCCATAATTTGGCTATTGTTGAGAGTGCTGCTATAAACATTGGGGTACAAGTGCCCCTATGCCTCAGTACTCCTGTATCCCTTGGGACTTTTTCAATATTATCTTAGAAACCCAAATGGTAGAAATTCATAGAAGTCTGTCTATTTTCTTATGCATCGTGAAAGCAGGGACTACCCTTCTGCTGTTTACTATTGTATTCTCAGTGTCTAACAGGGTTTGCAAACAGATAGGTCAGCGGTCTTTGCTGTAGAGTTGGTGCCTCTTAACATTGTCCCAGGAAGCTTCTTGCAAATTGATTGGAGCTGGCATGCAGCCAGAAGCCTATTTACCAATTCTCATAGTTAGCACTCAATAAATATTTCTGAATGATTGAAAGAATATTCTCCCCTCTGCATGACCCATTCAGCATCATCTCTGATAAATTACCATCCTGCTTCTACTTAAACACCTCCACATGATGGAGAATATGTTACGTCTTAAGACAGGTTTTCCCACTGTGATATAAATTAAACAGAAAGTTCTTCATGTTTCAAAAAATCCTGTCTTTGCTAATTTATTAACCCCTTTTTACTAATATAAAGAACAATTGTTTTAATTGCTTAATACTTTTGTAAAGACTGGTCCCAATTCAGATGCCATTTTATAAGGGGCAGCCTCCTCTGGTCTTCTCGATTAGTCCTTCAACAGTGATCACAGTCAGCTCCAATCAATTTGAGTTCTTCTCTTTAATAATGTCTAAATTAAGGCTTTTTAATGACAGCCCACCCACACCCTACAAAAAGTGAAAAAAAAAACTATATGAAGTAAAATATATAGCCATTCAAAAATAATTTACATAGGGGCGCCTGGGTGGCTCAGTCGGTTGAGCGTCCGACTTCGGCTCAGGTCACGATCTCACAGTCTGTGAGTTCGAGCCCCACATGGGGCTCTGTGCTGACAGCTCAGAGCCTGGAGCCTGTTTTGGATTCTGTGTCTCCTTCTCTCTCTGACCCTCCCCCGTTCATGCTCTGTCTCTCTCTGTCTCAAAAATAAATAAACGTTAATAAAAAAATATTTTTTTCAAAAATAATTTACATATACAAATGTCACGAGGACCTAGTGATAGATACCCAAGATCTTGGCACTAGGTTTTGGTGACGCACTCAGCCACAGAGTATGGTGTATGGTGCCATACCTCTGCACAGTTCTAGTCTTGATTGTCTTCTCTTGTCACCCTCGTCGTTAGTGTCACCGATAGTCATCATTATTAGACACTCCACTTCCTGCTTCAGAGATGCTACGTGTGATAAATATTTAGCCTGTGTCGGCATTGCTGCAAGTTCTGTCCTTATAGACCTTCTGTCCTGCTACAAGGAAGGTATCAAGGGCGTTTCCATAGATCATGCATTCTCCATTTGTGTTTCCAATTGCTGTTGCACAGCTCTCTCTGGGCCACGAGAACATTGTTACAATGGCAAGGACTTTTTGGAATGCCCTGTCTTCATGTGGAGAAAAGAAATAGTTCTGTGCCAAAAGAAAGAAAAAATGCCTGGAAGACTCCTTTGTTAACCAAAAGGGCTTTCTTCTTTGTTTTGTCTCTCTCAGTAAAAATGACCATAGTGAAGGCTCTGTGCTGACAGCTCAGGGCCCGGAGCCTGCTTCAGATTCTGTGTCTCCCTCTCTCTGCCCCTCCCCTGCTCATGCTCTGTCTCTCTCTGTCTCAAAAATAAATAAAAACATTATAAAAAAATGACCGTAGTGAAAATAGCCATCTGTTTTGGGGAATGGGGGTGGGGATCAGCAGAATGGAAGCTCTAATTTTTGAAACTGTTTGATGCCTATGTGAGGTGAGTATGCATTCTTCCTTTATTCAAAGTGGTTTTATTGGCCTTATTCCTCTTTACCTATGTGGCATAGCTGATGGAAAAGGGCATTTAGCTATCCATTCACTGTTAGAGAATAGACACAAAAATAGATTTCTGTGCATTGATCTTGTGTCTTGAAACCATGCTAACTCATTTTTTATGTCTACAAATTTTAACATATTCCTTAGAATTTTCTGTACACTAAGTCGTGTGGTATGAAAGCAGAGATAGTTTTAAGTTTTACTTTTCAACCTGGATGTTTTTTATTTCTTTTTCTTGCCTAATTGCCCTGGTTAGAACCTAGAACTTAGGACAGTGTTGAATAGGTGACAAGAGAGCACATCTTTGTCATGTTCCCGCTCTTGGGGGAAAGCATTCAGTCTTTTACAGTGTAGTAAGATGCTAGCTGTGGGTTTTGTCAATGTTCTTTATCTGGTTCAGGAAGTTCTCTTCTACTACCAGTGTGTTAAGGGTTTTTTTGTTTGTTTGCTTTGTTTGTTTTTCAATCATGCAAGGGTGATACATTTTGTCAAACGCTCTTTGCATCTTTTGAGGTGATCATGTGGTTTTTGTTTTTTATCCTATTGATAAGGTGCATTAAGTTAGTTGATTTTCAAATATTAAACCAATCTTATATCCCTGGGATAGATCCTGTTTGGTCATTATATATAATCTTTTTTGTTTTTTTTAATGGGTTGCTAGATTCAGTTTGGCCCTAAGATTTTCTTCATGAGGCTTTTTAAAAATTACTTCTTGAAACTCTATTTGTTATAGATACATTCAGACTTTCCATTCTTGAGTCAGCTCTGGTTGTTTGTGTCTTTCTAAGAATTTGTCCATTTCATGTAAAGTTAACTTGTTGACAGATTGTTAATTGTGGTAGTAATGTCCCTTCTCTCATTACTGATTTTAGTAATTTGAATATATTCTTTTTCTTGGGAAGGGTAACTAAAGGCTTTTTAATATTTTAGTCTTTTCAAAGACCGACTATTGCTATAAGTGATTTTATCTAGTTTTTATGTTTTCTGCTTCATTTATTTCTACTCTGTCCTTTATTTCCTTCCTTATGAAAGTGTTGGGTTTAACTGGTTTCTTTTTTCTGCTTTCTTAAGATAGAAAGCTTATTAATTAGAAATATTTATTATTGCTTATTAGATATTATAGCTATAAATTTCCCTCTAAGCACTGCTTTAGCTGCCACTCATAAATTTCAGTATGCTGTATTTTCATGTTCATTTATCTCAAGGTATTTTCTAATTTCCTTTGTGATTTCTTTTTTGATCTTTTGGTTATTTAGGACTATGCTGTTTATTTTCCACATATTTTTGAATTTCTCAAATGTCCATCTGCATTGTTTTCTAATATTTTTATATTGTGATCAGAGAACTTTGTATGATTTAAATCGTTTTAAATTCATGGAGGTTGTTTTATGGCAGAAGCTGTGGTATGGAGAATGCTCAAGGTGTACTTCAGAAAAATATATATTCTACAGTTATTGGTCGGAATGATCTATAGATGTGTTAAGTCTAGTTGGTTTATAGCGTTGTTCAAGTCTTCCATTTCCTTGTTTATCTTCTGCTTACTATTCTTTCCACTACTGAGAGTAAGTATTGATGTCCCCACCTTATTGTTGAGTTGTCTTTTTCTCCTTTCAATTCTGTCAGTATTTGCTTCCTGTATTTTGGATTTCTATTGTCAGGTGCACAGATGTTTATAATTTTTATAACTTCCTGATAGATTAAGTCTTTTCTCATCATAAAATGTTTATAATCTATATCTCTAGTAGTATCTGGTTTAAAATTCTACTTTGCAAAAAACATAAAGCCTATTTTGTGAAATATTAGTCCTGCCACCTCAGGTCTCTTAAGGGTGCTATATATGCATCCTATCTTTTCCTATGCTTTTGTTTTCAAACAATTTGAAACAATCTTCAAGTCTAAAGTGTATCTCCTGTAATAGCCTAATGTTCAGTCTTGTTTTCTACATCAGATATGATAATCTGCCTATTGATTGGATTGTTCAAATTTTAATATTGGCATAGTTAGACTTATATCTACCACTTTGGTTTATGTCTCATGTATTTCTCTCTCTCTCTTCAGTTAGTGAAACTTTGGACATTAATCAAGTAATATATTCTTAGGTGAACATTTGAATTCTTTTAATAATGTAAAAAATTTTAAATATTTTAAATGGTTGCTCCACAGCTTATAACATACATCTTAAGTTAACAATATCTACTTCACATTTAACTAACTTAATTCTTGTGTGATATAGAAACTTTACTCTTATATAGCTCTATTCTCTCCTTTTTTATGCTCTTATTGTTACATATGTTTTGTCTACATATGTTACAAACCCAATTATACAGTGTTGTGCCTATCACTGTATGTATTTTATTTTCATTTGAAGAAGCTGAGAGTAGAAATGCAAGAAAGCATATATTTATAGGGTGTTGTATTAACCTTCATATTCACCATTTCTTCTTACCCCTTCATTTCTTACTTCATTTTTTACTTACCTCCTAACGAATTTGAGTGACAACTACTGTCATTTTCTTACTTCAGCACAATTTTTTCCCACCTATCTCCTTTGTGCTGTTTTTGCTAAGTAGATTACGTTTCTATATGTTATAAGCCCAACAATACAAGTAGAGGCGTTGTTGTTGTTTTGTGCTTGTTTGCTTATTTTTCTTTTTTTAGTGACTCTGCTAGACTATTTAGTGCCTTCTATTTCCCCTGCAATTTGCAGCCTCTGATGCTTGCCTTAGAATTTGCAGCCTCGGTTATCCACAAAATGCTCCTGACCACCAGCAATGACTGTGGTTTTAGCTGTGCTATCTTTGACCGTCTCTGTCTCTTATATCCCTGTGAAAATGTGGCTATTCTCCTAACTCATTCGCCCTCAGTTGTTAGTCTCCACTAATTGCTAATTGATAGCTCTGTTGTTTTCAACAAGGCCCTAGAGCATAATTTTCTTGTTGTTGTTTAGCCAGATCCAACTGAAGCCTGGTCCAAAGGCAAAGGCAGACTTTGGGGCTTGTTCTGACATTCCCAGGAGTACCACCTCTGCGTCAAGGAGAAGGATCTGGGCAGAGTTGGGGAACCCTACCGACTGCCCCACTTGGACCCTCCGTGTAGTAGGAGGTGTGTGTGTATGTGTGTGTGTATTTGGGGTTATTAGTGCAGCCACCATACTGCAGACACTTCCTAGTAAGAGTTTTCCACAGCCTAGAGCCATAAGATAGAATTTGCTGATGTTCATGAGCTGCCAGATCCAACCAATAGGCTTTCCACCCCAGGACAATCAGGGAAATGGGAGCCGCTGGAACAGCTCTTTGACAACACAGAGATGTGCGGTCAAGGGGGACATCTCTCTTTAGAGCTAGCCATGCTGGGATCCTACACATACAGTAATATGAGTTTGGGGTGGGGAAATGACTGCAACTCGTTTGTTCTTTGGCTTCTTGATATAGACCGTCTACAGCACGGAACTATAGAAAATGGGATCTACTGATCACTGGCTGCCCCAGATTAACTTTTCTAACCCAGACAGCCGAGGGAGATGGGAAATGCCACTCAGCTGCTAAACGTCCTCAATCAGTTCTTCAGCAAGGCCTGGCTGAAATGATATCAGCTTCCACTGTTCTTACCACGTTCCCATAGATTGTTTTTTAAGTGCTTCTCAATTTGTGGTAAACCCTTTGTTCAATCCTCAGAGATCATTCTGTTTTGATTGATTGTCTTTGCTAATTTTGACCAGTTTAGGAGATTCTTCTTTAGGGAGAGGTTTTCTTAAATAACACCACTGTTCTGGAAATCTTGTTTCCCATTTCTTTTCTCTTTAGTGGCTTTCCTGAATCCTTTCTCATTCCGTGTCTTCTGAAAATCAATCAAATTTCTTTTAGATTGTTACCATTTCCATGAAATTCTACCTAATTAGATCACATATTACTCAGTATTCATCCATAATAAATATTGAGCACTTACCAGTGGTAAGAGACTCCTAAGTGCTATAGACGATTTAAAATAATTAGATATAATTTTCATATTTAAGGCATTTATAGACTAGTAGGATAAAGCAGAATACTATAGCATAGTTATTAAGACTTAAGACCTCTGGGAGCAGACAGATTGGGGTTTATACCTTTATTCCACCATTTATAGCTGTGTGATCTTTAGCAATTTGCTTAACTTTAAAAAACCTCTTTCTTCCTGATGTTTTATAAATTGTAAAACAGAAAAAAAAAGAAATCTAAAAATCTCCTTCCTCATTTACAACATGGGCACAATAATAATAGTGCTTCATAGGGCTGTGGTAACGATTAGCAAAATAGTTCCCGTAAAATAGTTAACATATTCCAATAACATAGTAAGGGTTTGCTCTTACTAGGATTTTATAAATGTTAACTACTACTACTACTACTACTGTTAATAATAAAGGAGTGAGTTAAAAAGAGAGAAAAGATTAAATTCTGCATGTATTCAAAGGTAAAAACAAAAGATTCCACCAGCTAAGAAGTGGTCATGCATCACACCTCCATTCTTCAAAGACAAGGCCTATGTTCAGTTGCATCACAGCAGGTACTCAATGTGTGGTTGTTGAATTGAATTGAAATCAGTTGGCATTACATGGCAAATTATATGGTTTTGCTTGCCCCAATCTGTCTTGTGAGCACTGGGTGAGATTCACGGAGAAGAGCCTGGTGTTGTAGTAGCCAGGAATTTTACACCCTTACTTCAGCCTATACCTGACTGTTAGCAGATGCTTAAATTTTAAGTTGATTTCTTCTGAGCAACTCATGTAGTGTCTAAGGTCTCTTTTGCCTGTGCTCTGCTAGTGAGAAGCAAGAACTGAGGTCCTGATTTTCCTTGGAGGTATCTACCTTTCCTTCAATGTCAAGCAAGTTCATTGTCCTGTGATCTCAGCTTTCCGACGGATTCATGGGAAGCTGGGATTTTGTACATCATCTTGTGTTTCTTGTTGTTGAGATGGAAGCAACATTCATGACCTTTTTCCACATTCCGAGTAGAAGCTGGAAGTTCCTCGTGTGGCTTTATTTCAAGTCTGGAATAAATAATTGAGACTCAGTGTCAGGGAGCTTTAAAGTAACAACGAGTAGATGAAAGGCTCATTAATCAAGGAAAATCAGAGGATTTCTGGGCATTTTGTTCTTGTATATATAATTTTCCAAGTTGTAGTCATATAACTATGTAGATTTCCCACATGTACTCTATGACCCTTAGTCTTCCTAACAACTTAGATGAAAAACATTATAATGCTCAAATTACAGATGTGAAGATTCTGATTGCCTTGAAATGACGTTTCCAATATCAAATGTAAAACAATCAAGAGGCCTAGTCCAGTGCTTCACACATAATAGATGTTAAATAATAAACAACAGAAAAGATGAATGACAAGAATTAAATGAGAACCCACTTCCTTTGTTTTATTATCTGAAGGAAATTTCTCTCTCTCTCTTTCTTTCTCTTTCTTTCTTTCTTTCTTTCTTTCTTTCTTTCTTTCTTTCTTCTTTCCTTCCTTCTTTCTAATATTTTCAAGTTTATGTATTTATTTTGAGAGAGAGAGAGAGCATGTGAGCAGGGGAGGGGCATAGAGAGAGGGAGACAGAGAATACCAAGCAGGCTCTGCACTGTCAGTGCAGAGCTTGACATGGGGCTCGATCTCAAGAACTGTGGGATCATGACCTGAGCTGAAACCAAAAATCCTACCCTTAACTGACTGAGCCACCCAGACGCCCCTGAAAGAAATTTTTTCTCAGTAAGTTTAACACACCTGTAAGGTTTGTAATATTAAATTAGTACTATGTAGTGAGTAACTGTTGGGAAGTATCTTTTTATTTTGGAAAAAAAAGGTACTATTTACATGTAAAAAGGTATTTACATATATGCTCTTTAAAATTAGATTTTTCTTTATTTTTTCTTTCAATTGACACTCAATTTTCCATTCAGTGGCAATGTAGGTAACTCTGTTACTGCCTTTACTCAATTATAGGATAATATCTGCTTACATGACTGTCTCACTAAGCTACATGCAACCTAAGGATAGAAGCCATATTTGATTTATCTTTGTAGCATCAGCTTCTAGAATGTGCCTGACACAAAGTAGATGCTTCTTAATATTGCTGAAATAAACTATGGTTCTTATGTATTAAGTACACTGTAGGAATGATAAATAAAAATGTTTCCTGTATAGGCGGGATCTAGTGTCCTATCCAGAGGAATCTTCCTTGCTGGCCTTCACACTGGAAGATCACATTGATGGTAGCTTTCAACTAGAGGACAGCATGAGTGAACCGGGGGTGATACTGAGAAATCTTAGGAGAGGTATTGGCTTCCCATAATCTTCCTCAGTCTTATAAGACATGTTGCAAATGTCTTTCTCTTATCCACTTCCCACTCATAAGTCTCTCGTATATAAAAATTTCAAAGCCAATACTGATTGAAGCAGCTAATAAATTCCTCCAATGAATAAATTACTCCAATGACTGTGATGTTACTGATACCAATTGGAAGTGATCATATCTTATTCCACAGTCTTGTTTCTTGGTTTATAGGGATAAGTTTTGTGTTTTTAGGTGGGGAATAGATTTAGTACTTTCCCATTTGAGAGTTTTCACTTGACCTCCAACATCTGACACTGGAACTTGACCTTTTCAGTTTAGTTAATAATTGAAGCATGCATTTTCATTTTCTTTATATTTTCAGCAGGGTCCTGGATCTCACCTATGTTCCCACCTCATCATAATTTGGGTATTTTTAGTTATCAAACAACTGGCCTGGAAATTTCATTTTTATGTGTTAGAATTCACCAGTGACATTTCTACAGTAATCTCTATGTTCAGGTGGCAGGTGAGGGGGAACCAGATTACTGGAGCAATTGATTAAGTCAAATCTTAACTACATCTCCTAACAAAATGTGGTATGCAGAGCCTCCTGGAGAATTCATAAAGTGCTTAGCTAGCAACTTGAGATGTTGAGTAAGAATTTTGCATGTATCCTAATAGCTTAGATACTGGGAAGTTGTAGACACAGAACTTTGAAATAACCCTGACGTCTCTCTCCATAAAAATACATATTAAATATATTATATGTAATTATATATTGTTATATTATCTTATTTATATATTAATGTATATGATATATATTAAATATATATTTAACAACAGTTATGTCAACCTAAAGCATTCTTTTTGTGTGTGTCCACAAATCAGTGGGTCAAGATTTTATTATCATGAAACAACCCATCCTGAAATATCCACACAATGACCCAATGGCATCATGGCCTATGACATTACTGACCTCACGCTATATATGAGGAAACTGAGTCTCTGAGAGTTTAAGCATCTTGCAGAGGGCTACAAAGAGCTGAATCTAGGACTCAAATACAGGTGTGATTGACTTTAAAGTTTCCAATTTTTGAGCCCATGCTCTCAATCACTGTGCAATACTGAGTCTCGAAGATATGAATGTTTAGAGAACTCACCCAAAGTGATATAGCTAGTGAGTGGCAGAGTCAGGATTTGAACACAGATCCGGGTCCTAATGCACACTCATTCACTCATGTTAGAAGGTGGCACTAAAAGTTAAAATCAAGTTGTATTCTATCGTCAGTAAAATTATCACCCCAGAACTGATTGGAACAAGAATATAGCTCTACTTTGGGGAATTTTAAAGAAAAAAAAACGATGTAAGCAGCTTTTTAATGTAGGAACGTCACAGAAATATTTTCTCTAGACCTCCTCTCACTCCTAAAGAAACAAACAAACCAAAAAGAGAAATAAAACTTTTCATAATGGTTGAATTTCCCCACTGAGAGACTTCTTTTGGGAGTTTGAAAGCTTGTCAGCCTTTGGAATATGCTATTAGAAGAGCAGGATCCCTTGGAGACCAGATTGTGACGGCTGGCTGGGGGAAGACCTGTTAGGAATGGGAAGATGTATATATACAGCCTGTCGAGCCCCTCCGAGATGGTGAGGGGCTGCCAGACAAACTTCTTTACTTCTGTCTAGTGCTGCCTAGGACCAGTGCCATCTCAAGTGGAGCCTTGATAGAGCAAAGATGTATAATCCTCAGTCTCCAAACAGCTTTAAGGGGGTCAAGATTTGTCGTTGATTAGGGACAGATCAGGTCTTCAGGTAGGGCCAACACTAGCCTGTCTGGCACCTTTGTGCAGTACGGGGATGGAAAGACACATACATGGCGGTGCTGCCCGCAGGTGGTATATGAATAATTTGGTTAGGATAGAGCTAGCTCCCCTAAATTAATTGTCAATAGATGTGAAGGCACAACAAGTTCACAGAACGACAGTCTCACAAAGATACTTCACGTGATTATGAGATTTACCTTGTTTTTTTTTTTTCCTGATCTTGTCCTTTTCACTTTGCCAAAGTTCAGCAAACCAAGTAAGTACCACCATGAGCTCAGACTATGTGGACTCGGAAGCGATGACTTATAGTTCTAACTCTTGTCTCGGTCCGTTGTGAAAAGATACTTTTGTTTCTCCAGCTCTCAGGATGCTCGTTGAGGAAGGGCCCCTGGAGAAGAGGATTATTAAAATAAAAAGGCATTTGGACATGACTCTAAGTTAGTTTCAAGTCTAAATTTTGGGTAGGTGAAGGACTTTTAAAAAATTCTTCTTAGTGATCCTCAGAAAAATTTTGAAATGTGAGATTATATCATGTCATTTTACTGTTAAGAAAACCAAAATTCAGGGAAGCGAAATTGCTCACCCAAGTTAAGAAGGATCTTTGAACTCCTACTCATTGAGCCTACACTGCATCATGCTGACTCTTGTTAAAAGATGGGCTCATAATAATCCTCCGTGTAATTCCGAACCACCTGCAACTCTCACTTTTCCCTCTCTTCCTCCTTTCTTTCTCTTTCCCTATTCTTTCTCCTGCCTTTCTTCTTCATTCCTTCCCTCTGACCCTATCATTACTGCTGTACATCAACTCAAAAGTCAGATGAAAAAACTGTGTACTAGGCAGAAGCCCAGAGGACCCATTGTTTTTTTACTTTGGAATTTTTTCTTAATGTTCAACAATAATCTTAATACTAAATGATACGTTCTGTAGGATCTTTGTGTGCAACAGCCTGGCAAAAGTTGCGTTCAATAAATTTCACAGAATTAAACTGAATTGAATTAAACTGAGTAAAGGTCAGACTTGACACTTAAATAGGAATTCAGAGTCAGAAGTGCCAGCCAGCCTGAACATTCTAGTAGAGACAAGCTGGCCCCAGCGTTTGCTAGTTTGAAGAGTATTTTAATCTAAGCTTGCATATGTTTTCAAAATTCAGCAAAACTGCCAAAATTCTGTTGGCATTGTCCTTACCCAATTCACCAATGCCAGTCCCTCCCCCTCAACATTCCCAAGCCTCTCCATTCTATCAGTTTCTTAGCCTAAATGGACCAACACTTCCCTGCATGAAAAACCAATGCAAATCTGTCTAGACCAAATCCTGTAAAATTCAACAGAAAAAGTAGAGAAAACATAGGCTGAGAGCACTTACTTTGGTTTATGTCTGTGGCTCTAGTGGGCTCACACTAAGTAACCTGACTGCTTTGTGCACATGGCATGTGAGAAGGAAGGATAGGTGAAGAGTGGAAGGGGAGGTTGGCAAGAATCATACAGAGACTGGAAGGGAAAAAAGTCTTTTCAGGTGAGAGATCCTTAAAATATCCCCAACCCCCCAACCAAATTAAATATTAGGATGCATTTTAGATCTTTGAAATAAGTTTCATAGGCATTTTTTTTTTTTAACTCATTGAGTCAGTTTTCTATTTGGCATGTTGACTCTGTTACCTGGTTTTTGGCCTCACTTAGACTAAGGTGCTGGGCTGAGCTGAGCTAAATCTTGATGGATGGTTTTACTGTGCTGTGGGGTTAAGCTCTCTGTGACTTATACATTCTACTGTTGGAGAGACGGAGAATGAATTGGAACCATAAGCAGCTTATGTACACTCTATCATGATGTGTAGATGCTACAGAAAGCAGCCATGATCTCATTGAGCTAATAGATACCTAAGATCTTTCATGGCCATCACAGAAAGATATGAGTTTTGGATGTAGGACTTAAGGTTGGGTAGAATATCCTGGATATCTGGGCTAAATACGAGGAAGACAGATCTACAGAGTATAATGTTGAGGGTGATGTGTGGGTCACTGTCTGGGACCAACGCCAGGTGGAAAAAGCAATAGAGTCAATGGTCCAAACGTGCTAGAGAGAGAACAAGAATCTAACTATTAAGTAAGAATGAATAAAATATGTTTACATATGCAACAACAGAAATCATAATTACCATAAACATTGTAGGAAAAAAGTCATAGGATAATACGTATGATTCCATTTGTACAAAGTCAAAAACCATGAAAGATAAAACCATATAAAGTGTAGAAAGATAGATAGATAGATAAATGAAGCAAAACTATAAGTAAAAACAGCAATCAGACAGTGATTTCAAGTACCAATTAACTATAGGGCAGGGTGACATTGGAAAGACTCATACAGGAAATTTTAAACTCATTGATAATATTTTATTTTAAAGCTGGGTTTGGGATATGCAGATCTTATTATTATTTAAAATATATATGCATATTAATGTGCTCTTTGGTATGTAATATATATGTGTGCATATTTGTATATGTGTGTGTGTGTGTGTGTGTGTGTGCACCCAAGAGACTGAGGAATAAAAGCCTGTAAGCCATACATCAGCTACAGTGTTTCAGCTGGGAAGAAGGAAGAAAGCTACAGGCTGGGAAAGGCCCTGAGCCATAGAATATAGTTATGGCTCCTTTCATAGGGTAGTTAGAGTTTTGTGCATGAGCAGAAAGAGAGCTATTATGATCAATGACCCATTCAGGTCATAAAACATGAAGACAGGAGGAGGAGAACCTGGAGGTAAACAGAAAAAATGGAAGGGGGAGAGAATAGAACTTGAGTTTTAAAAAAAGTGCCCCTCTAGCCTCTCCATCAAAATGCACAATTACCTGCTCCCTAAATATGAAGGAAATAGATATTTAATTTATAATAAAGCCTGTACCTCTATGACACTTGGTAGATACACTGAAAAAAAAATATATATATATATATAATTAATTACTATTTATAATGTTAATGTTAATTGAGACTTCTTTTCAAACTGCAAGCTGGCTGAGATATCTATATTCTGGAACCTCAGCATGAAGGTTTTGAAAAGACAAGAAGAACTGGGGAACAGATAGCACTGAGGTTTGGGATATGGATCTGTGGAAGCCTGATCTTGACCTTAAAGAATCTGTTGGCAGATCCCACACTGAGTGTGTAAGGAATAGCAAAGTTAGACTTTTGGGGGGATAAACATTGCTCTTGGATTGAAGGCTGGGGTCCCATCCAGCAGGCATGGCACAGGAGTGCCAAGAATTGTACAGGACCTAAGATTATACCCTACTTGCCAATAAATTAGCCAACCACAGTTTCAGGGTTGCTTGCAAAAGACACAAGACTCTTGGGTCAGAGATAAAAGGCTTCATCGCTCACTGAGATAATAGCTAGAGTGGAAGCGTTTGTGCTGAGTTCCCCAATGCTCAATTCAAAGAAATGCAAGGAGGAACAAGTGTTACTTGTATATGCAGGGGGTTGTGTAACAGGAGAGGAATTCTGAGCTTAGGGACCCACGCATGCCTACCCATTGCTCCAGAAGAAGGCACTATCTCTATCTTACAAAGTTGTGAAGAAACTTGCCCTTTATTGCAGAAGGAGACATTATCTGTATTATGCTGTATAATAGGTAAACCTGTTATTTAATCCAGAGAAAGATACTATCTTGGTCTTTCAAGACTGTTCTCCATACACACATCCTTGAAATGGTAGTCCAGAATGAAGAGAATAAGTATCTCTTCTTACAAGATGTGTTGAAACGTAAGACATCGTACAGAATTGTTTCCCAACAAAGAGTATGTAAACTTCAGGTTGCTGGCTATACTCAAAACTTGGAGGGCAGGGTCATGCTCTGAGTGATTGGTTCATGCATGGCAATCCGTGATTATGAGATTCAAGTTCATTTTAGTCTCCAGACTAAATAAAGTTGAAAGAAAAGACAGAAGACTAGGTCCTCATTAATAAATTGGAGATGAGAGCAGACTCTAGTAGAACAGGTCCCAGAGAATGAGATAGAATTAGAGGAATACACACACACACACACACACACACACATATATATATATTTAGTTTATGTTTTATTTCCTCTATTTTCTCTTTCCCCTAGTTCTAGAAGGTTTTCAGGTTTTCTATTTTCTTTTCTTTAGGGACATTTATATGGCAAGTCAAGAGTAGAAGTTGCCTGTAATAATCACTCTTCTCATTTTGCTTTGTTTTTAATTTGACCCCTTAGAGGGATATACAAGAATCTGAAGTGGGAATGAGGGACAGGAAGATAAGGACGAGGAGTGTCTTAGTCCTTAGAACAGAACACCACAGACTGGGTGGGAGGTGGCTTATAAACAACAGAAATTCAGTTTTCACGTTTCTGGCATCTGTGAAGTCCACAACCAAGGTGCCAGCAGGTTTATACTGGTAAGGACCCATTCCTACTTCCTAGATGACCATCTCTTTGCTGTGTCCTCGCCTGGCAGAAGGGACAAGTGAGCTTTCCCACTTCCTTGGCACTATCCCCAATTATGAAGGCTCCTTTCTCAATCCCATCCCCTTCAGGGTTAAGATTTTAGCATATGAATGTTGAGGAGATACAGACATTCAGACAAAGGTAAGGAGTAATGGAACGAGAAGGAAAAGTGAAATTCTCAGACCCAGAGAGGGGACAAATAGAGATCTGGAGTTATAACAATCATAATAAACTTTATCTGTGTCCTTTGAGGTACCACAAGGAGGTGACAGTACCTTTAGGTTTTACATGATTCTTATGGAGAAGATGAATCTACAACACCAGGGTTCTCAGCTTCAGAAAAGTGTCCTGTCCCCAAACCCGGCTCGGAAGTGACTCAAATACTGAACTTGATATGACCATACAGCCTGGGCCAGTGGATATCTTCATGCTAACTGGTTTGCCTAATTGGAGGAGTCAATTAGCTTGACTGATGTACTATTCTGGGTAAGACATCCCAGGACCTTTGCACAGTCTTAGATATTTGAAAGAATGCAGAAATGGCTAAATTTGATTTCTTTCTGTCTCAGAGGGCTGGGAGCTTAGAGCACAGATGGAATTTAAAGAAAATAAAACAAGTGAACATTTATTGCTAGCTGATTTTGTGGTATAAGAATTATATTTGTGGAGTACCTGGGTGGCCCAGTCAGTTGAACACCCAACTCTTGATTTCAGCTCAGGTCATGATCTTGCAGTTCATGAGGTCGAGCCCCACATCGGGCTCTATGCTGACAGGGTGGAGATTTTCTCTCTCCCTCTCTCTCTGCCCCTCCCCTCTCTCTCTCTCTCTCTCTCAAAATAAATAATTTTTTTAAAAAAAGAATTGTATTTGTTATATAGTAAAATGCCCGTATAGGAGGAGGAAAAAAAGATAAGTAGAAGATGTAACTTTGATTTTACAGAGGTTTATATGGCTCAAATCCGATTCTCAAGATTATACGTCTTTTGGCGGCAAAACTTATTCCAGGTGCATCTAGATGAGATTCTGAGGATTCTTATACACTGTCTACTCTTGTCAGGAGAGTTCAGACTTAGGAGGGAGTTGAGCTTGGTAACATCTACTTATCCAACTACAGGAAGGCAAAAGCAGGGAGGTGAGGGAAGGAAATGATGAAGGTTAAGAGTGACGAGTTTTCCCTGTGGCTTTCATACACGGCAACAAGTTTAGACCTGGATTGTCAGAAATTTGCTTTATAGTGATATTTTAGTACTATAGGGAAAGGGTACAGTTAGCATGTCTATGAGTCAACCAAACCAGATTATCCTTCAGAAGATGGTATAATCTGAGGGTTTAAAACATTTGGGGGCCACAAAAACCTTTAAATCTCATGAGAGCTATGGCCCTACTCTTTGAAAACTGCATACAATTTTACCTGCAATTTGGGGGCTTTGAGGGACCCTTGAAAACCACCCATGGACCTCATTCAGTAAGGCTTCTCAGACTTTAATGTGCCCTTGAAATACTTTGCAGCGCTTGTTGAAATGCAGAATACACGTGCCCTCCAACCTGAAATCCGAGTTCAGTGGGTCTACAAGGAATCGGAATCTAAACATCCTAGCAATAATGGATATTTCTGATGTAATGCAGCCAAGCACCACACTCTGAGGAAGACTGGTCTCAAAACTAGTGGACCCCCAAAAAAAGAGCCAATGTCAAAAGGCTGAAGTGGTGAAGAACATTTACAAGGCAGTTAACTCTTCCCAAGTCCAGTCACCCCTCCTCCACTGCCTTTTGTATATTAGCCCCAGTGTATTCACACACTAGAGTCAGATTCCAGAGTAAATCCTAGCTCCAGCGGGAGCTGCTAAGGTTTGATGGAGGGTCAGGTGCACTGCTCCTGGCAATTCTTACTTCCGACTTCTCCATGGGGACCACCCCATTTCCCCCAGAAGATGTGTTTGAATTGGAGGACACATGGGAACCAGGGGCCCGAACTTTCATCCAACGTGTAGAATTCTCAGCCTGAGCAATAGAAATGTGGTTAGTCTGCTTACACGAGAGTCTAAACAGAAAATAAATCTCTTCTTTCTGTTCTCATGTACCTTGGACCTAAAAGCTGGCAGTGGTTCCGCCATTTTCTGCAAAGAATTCCACTCTATTGTGAGTCCAGCTGCATGGCCTTCGCTGTGCTATAATCACGTCTTCAGAGGGAGCCCCGCCAACAATCGTGTGGCGCAGCCCCCGAGCCGTGATTACCCCGCAATGATCATTTGTGGTTTTGTCAGTCATTTCCGAAAACTGGGTCTCCCTGGCATCTCCCCAGCCCACGTTGTTCTGTGTCACTTGCAGCTGCGCGGCGGCAGCTTGCATCTGTCTGCAGCACATATTCATCGTGTTTGTACTGGGGACAATCCTGTGATTTGCTTTATTTATTCGGTGGACAATTACAATAATAGGAGGTCATAGGATGTGAGGTGAAGAAGTTGAAATGCCTAAGGAAAAAACGTTAATAATAAATAAGAACTCTAGTAAAGGTATCTTATCACGGGATGGCGATGTGAGTCTTGCTTTTGCTTGTTGCTATATTTTATTTTATTCTATTTCAGTTCATTTCTTCATTTAGACAGAAAGCCAAGGCGGAGGGTCATATTTATTTACTTATTTATTTGTTTGTATATTTATTTATTTTGAGAGAGAGAGAGAGAGAGCAAGCCGAGGAGAGGCAGAGAGAGAGAGAGAGAGAGAGAGAATCCCAAGCAGGCTCTGCAACACGGGGCTCGACCTCATGAACTGTGAGATCATGACCTGAGCCAAAGCCAAGATTCTGTCACTTAACTGACCGAGTCACTCAGGCGCCCCGCTTGTAGTTCGTTGTTAAAGTTATTCTGGAAGGACTGAGAATGAAGTGTGAGGCAGTTCAACATACGAAAGGTCTAGAACCAAAACTCTAGCTGTGCAAGATGGCTCGGATGCATAGCTTCTATCTATCAGGCAAGAAGTTGACATGAGACAGGGCTGAATGGGTCAGGCAGGAAACATAGATTTCTGGTCCAAAGACAGTATTTCAAGAAGTTGGTTAAGGCAGAAAATGTGACCTCAGTACATGACAGGAAAGATTGATCCAGGGTATCCGAACTGAACTAGCTGTGGGAGGCCACAAAGTTGAATTCTGATCCTAAGATAATGCTGACTTTCCTCATTCATTCATTCATTCATTCATTTTATAAGTACTTAATAGACACCCAGTACTTGCTAGGTCCTGTGATAAACACCGTGGATACAGTGGTGAATAAGACAGACCATGTTCTTCCCTTCACAAACTCTAGAATAAAGCATGGGAAAAAGAGAACTAAAAAGAATATTTAGAATAAAGTGGGAAAAGAAAGAAAATCAGTAACTCATTTATCTATCCAACAAATATCGAGTCCACAACAATGATATCTAATTTAATTTAGGGTTTGGGGGAAGTGTACCCCAAAGTTTAATAATCCAAAGGATAGATAGGAATTTCTGAATTTCAAGAATAGGATGGTAGAAAGAAAAAATAGAAGGGTAGAAGCATGCTTTGAAAAGCCAAGGAAGCAAGAGAAGTGTTTTCCCGGCACACTGAATAGTACGGCCCAGTAGCTGAGAGAGAGCTGGATTTTTTAAGGCCTAGAAGATCACCATGCTTGAGACATAGAGTGTATCCAAAACTGTCGGAAACAATGAGATTAGGGAGGGTAAAATTAAAATCATAGATTTACTTTGAATCCATTCAATGAATCGTTTTTTTATTTAACAAATACCTCCTGTAAAAATAAAAAGGGTATTAGTGTAAGAATATGAATTTCATTTAATTTTATTTACATTTCATTTTATTTCTTAAAACCTCTTTTAAAGTTTATTTATTTATTTTGAGAGACAGAGAGAGAGAGTGGGGAAGCAGAGAGAGAGAGGGAGGGAGAGAATCTCAAGCAGGCTCTGAGCTGTCAGTGCAAAGCCTGATGCAGGGCTCCGATCCACGAACCGCGAGATCATGACCTGAGCTGAAATCAAGAGTCACATACTAAACCGAATGAGCCACCCATGCACCCCTAGATTTCATTTTAAATACCACTTTGTATCATTGGTTACTTATTTCACTTGAACCTCACCACAAGCCTATTGTTAGATGAGGTAGATATTATTTTACTCCTTTTTTTTTTTTCAACATATTACAAACAAGTTTGAAAGCAATATTACAGTGAACACTGGTATGGTAGGTAAAATCATGGCCTCCCAAAGATGCCCATCCTCTAATGGACGGTGAATATGCTATGTTATATGACGAAAGATTTACAAGTGGAATTAAGGACTTTAATTACCCCTATAGGCAAATAATCCTGTATAACGTAGACGCGTCCAATGTAATCAGATGGGCCCTTAAAAGTAGAAGAGGAAGAGAAACAAAAGAGTTAGTAAGGGAGATAAAATGGAAGAAGAGGCAGGAGAAACTTGAAACATGAGAGGAGCTTGACCCACATTTACTGACTTCGTTTTTCTATTTCATTCATTTCATTTCATTATTTCTTATTTTATTAAAAAAATTTTTTAATGTTTATTTTTGAGAGAGAGAGGGAGGAGGAGAGAGAGAGAGAGAGAGAGAGCACGAGTGGGGCAGGGGCAGAGAGAGAGAGGGAGACACAGAATCCGCAGCAGGCTCCAGGCTCCAGTCTCCGAGCTGTCAGCACAGAGCCCGACGCAGGGCTCGAACTCACAAACCGTGAGATCATGACCTGAGCCAGAGTCGGACACTTACCCAACTGAGCCACCCAGGTGCCCCAACGTTTGCTGACTTTGAAGATGGAGGAAGAGGTCTGTTATGAGTTGAATTGTGTCCCTCACAACTCCCTCTGTTGAAATCCTAACTCCAGTACCTCAGAAAATGACCGTATTTGGAAACTGGGCCGTTGCAGATGTAATCAGTTAAGATGAAGTCACGACGGAGTCGGTTTGTCATGACTGGTGTCACGACTGAAGTCATGTGAGGAGACAGACATGCACACGGGGAGAAGTCATATGAAGATTCATATGGAGTTGTGCTAGTACAAGCCAAGAAGCTACTAGAAGCTGGAAGTTCTTCCTGTGCCTTCAGAGGAAGCACAGCCCTGACGACACCCTGATATCGGACTTCTGGTCTCCAGAGCAGCGAGGCGATCAATTTCTGTTGTTTTAAGCCGTCTACTTGTGGTATTTTTAAACAGCAGCCCTAGCAAATAATATAGGGAACATAAGCCAAGTTATATGGGCGGCCCCTAGAAACTGCCAAAGACCCTCAGCTGGTAGCCAGCAAGAAGACTGGGACCTCAGTCCGACGACTGCAAGGAAATGAATTCTGCCAACTAATTGAGTGATTAAGAAAAGGGATTCTTCCCTAGAGCCCCTCAAAAGAAACACAGTCCCTGCTGACACCCGGATTTTAGTTTAGTAAAGCCCTTTCTGAAACTCTGAGCTAAAGAACTATATGAGCATAAATTTGTATTGCTTTAAGCTGCTAAATGTGTGGTCATTTTTATGGGACCAATAGAAAACTAATACAATTGTGCGTATCAGAACTTCTTTACTTTTATTGCTGAGTCATATTGTATTAATAGTTCAACTATTTATCGGGGCACCTGGGTGGCTCAGTTGGTTAAGCATCTGACTTCAGCTCAGGCCGTGATCTCACAGTTTGCGGGTTCGAGCCCTGCATCAGGTTCTGTGCTGACAGCTCAGAGCCTGGAGCCTGCTTCAGATTCTGTGTCTCCCTCTCTCTCTGCCTCCCCTCCCCACCCCCACCCCTGGGCTCCTGCTGTGTCCTCTCTCTCAAAAAAAAATAAAAAAATAAATAAATAAATAAATAAACAAACAAATAAACATTGAAAAAATAGTTCAGTTACTTACCAATTCTGCTATTTTTCAGCAACTAAGCTGTTCCTCTTGTTTAGCTATCAGAAATAAATCTGTGGTGAATATTCATTACAAGGTTTTTATCATCATATTCTTCCATTTTTGCTGTGAAAATACCTTGGAATATTGTTGCTGGGTTGAAATAAGCATATTTTCAGTTTTATAAGAAAACGTTGGAAATACTTTCAAAGTAGTTCAACCATTTTACACCTCCACCAACAACGTATGAAGTTCAGGGTGCTATTTGCTAACATTGGTCTTACCATTGTATGTATGTATGTATGTATGTATTTAATTTTATTTAAGACTTTCACGTGAAGAGGAGACTGGATGGCTCAGCTGGTTAAGCATCTGACTCTTTATATCAGTTCAGGTTGTGATCTCGAGATCATGGGATCAAGCCCCTCGTTGGGCTCCAGTCTGAGCATAGAGATTATTTGGGATTTTCTCTCCCCCTCTCTCTCTGCCCCTCCACTGTTCACCCCCCGCAAAATAAATAAGTAAACATTAAAAAACCCTTTCACGTGAGTGTAAGTTTTTATATACTCTGATTACAAACCTTAGTCAGAAATATTGTAAATATTTCCCCCCAGTGTATTCTTGCCTGCTCCATTTCTTTAATGGTATCTTTGGATGATAGAAAATTTTCACTTTTGAAGTCTAATTCATCAATTAGATTGCTGTGACCTGCTTAACAAACCTTTGTTGAGACGCAAGATTTGCTTAAAAGCTTTAAGATTTTAACATTTATACTCAGGTCTATAATGTGTTTATTTTTGTGTATATGGTGAGATTCTTTTTTTTTTTTTTTTCATATAGATATTCTGTTATTCCACCGCCATTTGTTGAAAAGACTTTTCTTTCCCCATCGTTCTGGTGCATTATCAAAAATCATATGCCGCATAACTATAAGTCTATTTCTGGGTCAGCTATCTTACTCCATTAATTCTATTTTTCAAACTTTATGCCATATCACACTACCATGATTATTTTGGCTTTGTAGAAATCTTGAAGTCAGGTAGTATTTATCCTCCAATTTTGTTCCTATTTTCCAAAAGTTTCCTTGTAAGCAGTGCATTTGCTTTTGTACTTTGACACGTTGCATTTGCATTATTATCCAGCTGAAAACTTGTATAATATTTCATTTTACTTCTTGTGTCCATGAGTTACTTACAAATGTGTTGGTTAATATCCAAACGTTCAGGGATTTTACAGGTATCTTTCTTTATTCACATCCATATGAATTTCCCTGTGGTCAGAAAATATTCTCTATTATCTCAAAATTATAAATTAAAGAGACTTTTTTATGGTGCAGTATACAGTCTAGTGTGCATCATGTGGACTGAAAAGAACATGCACTCTGTAGTTGTAGGGGTGTGAAGTTCTATTAATACCAGTAAGGCATCTGATATTTCTTATTTGGATCATTATTTTTCTTCAGTCTGAAGAATGTCTTCACTATTTCTTGTAGTGCAGGTTCTAAAATGTCTTTATCTTTCCTTCTTTTTTTTTTCAAGGAATATTTTTGCTATATGTAGAATTTTGAGTTGATTTTTTTTCCAGCATTTTGAAAACATTATTTCATTATCCCCTGGCCCACATAAGTTCCGATTTAAGGTTAGCCATTCATTGATTTGTTGTTCCTCTTCGTGTAATGTTTAATTTTTCTTTGGATGCTTTCAAGATTCTCTTTTCTTTGTTTTTCATTGGTTGACTATGATGCGCCTACTTGTGACCTTTTTCATGTGTATTTTGCTTGGTAGTCATTGCGTATCTCGATGTCGTCAATTTTAGTCTTGGATCAAATTTTGGAAATACTTAGCCATTATTTTCTGAAATATATTTTTTGTCCTATTCTATCTCTCCTCTCTTTCTAGGACTCATTATACATATTAGACCACATGATAGTATCTAACAGTTCATTGAAGTTCTATTTTTTAATGTATATTTATTCTCAGTGTTCTTCATGTTGCATAATTTCTATTGATCTAGCTTAACATTACCTGAAACTTTCCCCTGTCATTTCTACTCAGTGATTTAAAAAATATACATGTGTATAGTATATGGTATATAGTATATTTCTCAGATCTAGAATATTCATTTGGCTCTATTTTATTGCTTCTATTTATCTGCTGACATTTTTTTCTTTCATATATTATAAACTTATTTCCTTTCACTTCAATGAAAAATTTTTAAAAAACTATGAAAATCTTCTCTATTTCCAACATCTGGATCATCTTAGAGTGAGTCTGAGTTATTTGTCTGTTCTCTTGCAAATATGTTTCAGTTTCATATGTAAGGTAATTTTGGATTATATCCTGGGTATTATGAATATGAAGTTGTTGAAAATCTAGATTCTGTTTTGTTTTGTTTTGTTTTTTCTCCAATGAGAGTTGGTTATTTTGCTTTGATAGGCACATGATTTGGTTAGGCACTGCTAGCTCTGTTTCTGAAATGATAGCTTCAATTTCTTTCTTTTTTCTTTTTTCTTTTTTTTTTTTAACGTTTATTTATTTTTGAGGCAGAGAGAGACAGAGCATGAACAGGGGAGGGGCAGAGAGAGAGGGAGACACAGAATCTGAAACAGGCTCCAGGCTCTGAGCTGTCAGCACAGAGCCCGACGCGGGGCTCTAACTCACGGACTGTGAGATCATGACCTGAGCCGAAGTCGGACGCTTAACCGACCAAGCCACCCAGGCGCCCCTCTTTTCTTTTTTTTTAATATAATTTACTGTCAAGTTAGCTAACACACATTGCATACAGTGTGCTCTTGGTTTTGGAGGTAGATTCCCGTGGTTCATCGCTTACATACAGCACCCAGTGCTCATCCCAACAAGTGGCCTCCTTAAAGCCCATCACCAATTTTCCCCTCTCCCCCTACCATCAATCTTCAGTTTGTTCTCTGTATTTACGAGTCTCTTATGGGTTTGACTTCCTCTGTGTTTGAATCTATTTTTTCCCCTTCCCTTTTCCCATTGCCTTCTGTTAAGTTTTTCAAGTTCCACATATGAGCAAAAACATATGATATCTGTCTTTCTCTGACTTATTTCACTTAGCATAATACCCTTAAGTTCCATCCGTGTTGTTGCAAATGGCAGGATTTCATTCTTTCTCATTGCCAAGTGGTATTCCATTGTATATATAAACCACATCTTTATCCACTCATCAGTTGATGGCCATTTTGTTCTTTCCTTGATTTGGCTATTGTTGAAAGTGGTGCTATAAACATTGGGGTACAAGTGCCCCTATGAATCAGCACTCCTGTATCCTCTGGACAAGTTCCTAGTAGTGCTGTTGCTGGGTCATAGGGTAGTTCTATTTTTAATTTTTTGAGGAACCTCCACATTGATTTCTGGAGCAGCTGTACCAGTTTGTATCACCAACAGTGCAAGAAGGTCCTGTTTCTCCATATCCTTGCCAACATCTGTTGTTTCCTGAGATGTTAATATTAGCCACTCTGACCCACGTGAGGTGGTATCTCAATGTGGTTTTGATTTGTATTTCCCTGATGATGAGTGACTTTGATCTGCTCTGCCAAGCTCATCATTTCTTTGCTAAGTTGATAGTTTTAATTTCAATTAAAATAGTCTCTCTTTAGCTGAGTTTCTTTTTTTTTAAGTTTATTTATTTATTTTGAGAGACAGAGAGAGAATTGGGGAGGGGCGGAGAGAGAGAGAGAAAAAGAGAATCCTAAGCGGGATCTACATTGTTAGTGCAGACCCTGATGTTGGGCTCGAACTCACAAACCATGAGATCATGACCTGAGCCGAAGTCAGATGCTTAACCAACTGAGCCAGCCAGGTGCCCCTCTTTAGCTGAATTTCTTTGCATATGCACCATTCATGTATTGTTCAAGGATAAGCCAGAGATTGTTCCGATAGAATTCACAAATCCCTCTTTGCTTTTTCTTTGAAGGATCTCCCTCTCCACTTCTATTGCCACAGTTTTCCAGACTTGTTACTCAGTTACCCAGACAAGAATGCCTGCAATTATTTTCCACAGGTACCTCCAGCACCTGAGCCATTTTGACAATACTTTCCTTCATCCTAAAAGCAGTAAAAATGCATGACTCAAAACAGCTACCCTCCTCTGAGCATGGACACCCCAAAAGAAGTTTCCTGTTTCTGTTCATTTTCCAGTGATTGTGCATAGCTTCTTTTTTCATTATATATCCAAAATTTATGGTTGTTATCTATTATGATCTTATTAAGTCTTACTAATCCTGTTTTCATTATTAATTATTTGCTTTTACTGGTTGCTATTGACATTACAACATACATCTTTTACTTTTCTTTGTGTAATCAGGGTTCATATTGTATGATTTCATGTAAAGTGTAGAATCTGTAACTATGGAGATCTATTTATTATCCCTCCAATTCCTAATTCTATATTTGTCACAGATATTAAATCCACATATTTTATAATCCCCAATGGCAATGTTGTTTAATGAAAAATCATGAAAAAAATTAATATTTCTAATAATCTAATAGAATTACAAGAAAAAAGTTGTCTTTTATATTTGCAGAGATATTTAGTTTTCCATTTGCTTCTAACATTTATCTTCAAGCCAATGAATGTCCTTTTGCTTTCCACGTAAAGCAGGTCTGCTCAAAACCATTATTCCTTCTATCATCTGAAAATGTCTATTTCTTCTTCTTTTCTTAACCAGTATTTTTTCTGCCTAAACAATTTTGGGGAAACAGTTTTTGTGGGGACATTTTGTTTGTTTTGTTTTTAATTTCACAACATTGAAGATGTTGTTCCACTCTCTTCCATCGTCTTCTGGCTTTCATAGTTTCTAATGAGAAGTTAGAAATCATATGAATCCTAATTCTTCCCAAGTGAAATGTGTTCTTTTTCTGTGGCTGGAATCAGGCTTTTTTCCATATCTATGACTTTATTCAGTCTGACTATAATGTTACTAGGCAAGATTTTTTATATGTATTTTTCTGGGGATTTATTTCATCTTGAATCTAGGAATATAATGTCTTTCATCAAAATGGTAAGTTTTCTACATGTATTCCCCAAAATATTTTGTACCTCATTCTCTGTCTCCTTTCTTTCTGGAATGACAAGTAAAAAAAAATATTAAACATTTTGACATTTTCCCACAGGACTCTAACAAGACCCTTCTGTCCCTTCTTTTCAATAATCCTCTACTTTCTTCTTGAGATTTAATAATTTCTATTGTTCTGTCTTTATTTCAACAAACTTGTTCTTTAATTCTCATTTTGGTTAAAGGTCCATCCAGTGAATTTTTTATCTTAGATATTCTACTTTTTAACTCTGGAATTTCCTGAATTTCCAGTTCTTTCTTAATTTCTATTTCTTTCCTGAAATTTTCTGTCATACACGTTATTGTTAATGTATTTTTCTTTATACAATTGAGCAGAGTTGCAATAGCTACTTTAACCATTCTTGTTTCCTAGGCATGACTTATATGCATGATCTCATAGTTGGTTGTAGGTATTTGCACTTTTACCTGGGACTAGGTCACATTTTCCTAGTCCTGTGTATGATGAGTCACTTGACTTCTACCCTAGGCACTGTGAATGGTATGTTGTTTAGACTCTAGTTTCTGTTACAGTCCTTCAAAGTGTTAATGATTTTGCTTTAGCAGTCAGTGAAATTGGTTGGCTTCAAATTCAAATTTTGTGTCTGGAATAGCTATTCCAATCTGAATTCAGCCTTTGACTAAACTGCTTCAAGTCAGTTTCCTGCACAAATAGTTTAGTTAATAGCCAGAGATATGAGAAAAACTGATACACAGAATTTGTTGTTGTTGTTGTTGTTGTTTTCGTCTCTGAGTCTCTCTTATTTTGAATTGTACTCCCACTTTCGAGTGCTTGCCCTGAACACTGCTCTCTGGTTCTTAAGCTCAGAAAGACTGTTGGATTTCTTTTGGGGTTCTAGCTGCACGGAACAGCACTGACTCTGGCAAGCCATCAGGCTACAGCCTATACAAATAGCAAAATCACTCCACACAGCTCCCTTCCTTAAAAATGTCTTCTCCTCAGAATCTGTTGGCTTTTGTTCACTCAACACTATCTCCATATCATTAGTTTATATCTTCCTCCACCCCCCAGCTTATAGTTGTTTCTATGTGAAATTGAGTCTTGTAGAAGCGTACACAGTTGTATTGAAAACTTACCTCCTCCTTTATTGATAGAGTAGGAAATGTATACCCAGAGAGGTTAAGTAACTTGCTTCAGTTGCTGGGTCACTACGTGGTAGAATGGGACTTGAACCCAAAGCTTCTGACCTCAAAACTTGTAAGACCATCCCGTTGTATCAAACTGTGTATTACTTCTGCCCTCCTGCCACAGGTGAGTGGCAACGCAAGAGTGGATGCTACTATTCTACCCGGAACTTCCTCCTGAGTATAATAGGGGTAAGAGAATGGCATAGGTATTAGTGATGCCAAACTAAGCCATGCAGAGTACCAGAGGTTGTGGAGGGGGACAGGCAAGAATGCACATTGTGCTTGGAACTTCTAGGGACTTCCCATCCGCTCCTTTCCTTTCACATGACTGCATATGGATCCTACACTCTGTCTACCAGTATTTGAACTGGGGTTGGCAGTCTCAATCTTTCCCGAATGCCGAAATACAAGATATAAATGTATCTATCAGGGGTTGTGTTTATCACTGGTGGGAAAAGAAAGTAGAAGTTTGCTTGTGAAGAGCGAGAAACTAATGACCAAGGAGGGAAAGGAACAAGAGAAAGAGAGAGGATTCTGGCCGAGTTGGAGCCCCCAGTCGCATTATTTTCTTCAATGCCCAGTTATACTTCCATAATTGAGTTTTCCTTAAAACACACTTTTCCTTAGAATAAATTTTCCTTTTAGCTTAAGCCAGTTTACTCTAGATTTACTCTGCAACCAGGATTTCTAAATAATACATGATGATTTTTTTTGCTGCTAGCTGTTAATATCAGTCCAATTAAACATGATACTTTAATTCTTTTTTTTTTTGGCGGGGGGGGGAGTTTATTTATTCATTTTGAAAGAGAGAGAGGAGAGAGAGAATTTCTAGAAAGCTCCATTCTGTCAGCCCAGAGCCTGATGCAGGGCTCAATCTTACCGAACAATAGATCATGACCTGAGCTGACATCAAGAGTGAATACTTAACAACTGAGCCACCCCGGGGCCCCAAACATGATACTTTAATTTCCTAAGAATGTGTGGCATATAGTAGGTACTCAATGAATTAGTGTTGTTTTGGATAAAATTGAATTGTAAATTAATCAAATTTCTTTTTATAACCCCCACCTACAAAGGAAAGCTCTAAGATGACGAGAATGATTTTTCATGTAGTATTTTTTATTACTTTATTCAAAAATTCTATAAAAGTATCTGATATGTAATAATCTCATTTTAAATTTGTTAATGAATGAAGACTTGAGATAGGGTTTGATAAATGAAAAAAAAAAAAAAAGCAAGTTTCAAATTTAACTCCTGGGCTTTAATGAAATAAGGCTATCGAATCCTAAAGAAATCTGCAGAATTGTAATATATATATTTACAGTGGTTTCATTCATGGCCTTTTGAATATACCACAATAGAGACTTAGTTAACTGAATTATGGTATGGAATATCAGATAGATAAACAAAATGGTGGTACAGAAGAATATTTATCAACAGGAAAATATACTCTACTGAAACAGTATTACAAGTGTTATGAGTAGTATGTTCTCATACTTTTAAATATAATTATACAGTCTGAATGAGAGAAAGACATCAAAATTTCTCTTAGTATGCATGGTGGTGAGCTTAAAGGCATGGTTTTCTTTGTGTTTTATAAGATTTCTGTATTAAACTGAATTCATTTTATAATTAGCAAAATTAAATAGTTTAGAATCTAGTGAAGTTCTTTATCATAGATTGGGTTCATGTTGCTAATGTGATCTCTGTCCAATGTCAGCACATCTATTATCTAGCATAAGTAGGGATTCTTACTAATGAAGAACTATTACCAGTGAAGGGCTGGTAAATGTTGTTGTTGTTGTTGTTTTTAATATCTATTTATTTTTGAGAGAGAGAGAGAGACAGAGTGCTAGCAGGGGAGGGGCAGAGAGAGAGGGAGACACAGAATCCGAAATAAGCTCCAGGCTCTGAGCCGACAGCACAGAGCCCAACGCGGGGCTCAAACTCAGGAACGGGGAGATCATGACCTGAGCCGAAGTCGGACGCTCAACCGACTGAGCCACCCCGGTGCCCCCGTGCTGGTAAATGTTTTAAGAACCAGCTTTTTTTGCAGAAAAAAGTTCTGATCTGTAATCCTTGATAGTTTCAAGGGGGATAAATAATCTGGCCGTGGTTAATTTCCAGCTGCCAACATGACATCACTGAATACATAGGTGAGAAGAGATACATATGATCAGCCCTCATGAGCTAAGCAGGATTTGGCACACCGTTGCTTATTACACGATCATGTTAAGAATGCTAAACTTCAAATTAATATAGGCCAGGGATTGGCAAACCTTTACAGGAAATGGCCACACAGTCAATATTTTAGGCTCTGCATTTCACATGGTCTCTGTCACCACTCACTTTCTACCACTATAGTGCAAAAGCAGCCATAGACAGTACATAAGTGAATGGGTATAGACGTACTTGAATAAAACATTTTTCCCAAAAACAGATGGCAGGCCGGATTTGGCCAATGAGCCATAGATTGCTCACCCTGTATAGACCATAAAACACATGTAAAACCAAGAATGAGTTTAACACAAGAAAATCTTTCTTTAGAAATTCAAAAGACCCTTTAAGATATTGCTGTACCTCAGATGCAGGGCTATGAGCATCTGTTACTACTGTGCGTTTCATGCATGGACAGTGAATGGGGTGGGGTGGGGGAGGAGATTAAGCCAATAAAATGCCGGCAATAAAATGTCGACTCAATTATGTTGGTTAGGGAACCAAGGAGTGTTTCTATCAAATATGTCAATTCTGTCATACTAGGAGACGTAAGATTGGGGAGAATGTGAAAAACTGATAAAACCTCGAGGGGTCTGGCTCACTTAGCTACATGACACAGGTCTGGTCAGGCAAGCTTATTTACATGATACAGGAATCATTTATCATAATATGCAATTCTTAGTAAGTGTGTGCCTGAATCTCTCTTGCCAAATTCTCCCCACGCCCGCCCCGGCAAAAGCTGACTTCAGTATTGAGTGATTAGGAAGCCTCACTGGGGGCCACCAACATGGTCAATTGTTAACAATAGCTCTGGGTCCCAGGAGCTGTGGAGTTCTCAGTGTTTTGAGGAGTCCGGTCCCCGCAAGGCAGCCCCCACAAAGCCAGGCGCATGAGCAGCGGAACTAGGACTCATGGAAATGAACTATTCATTTTCAACTTCTCTTTCCCCCCCAAAGGATCACTGTTCTTGTGGTTTAGTCCTCAAACTCCTAGGTGGAGAAGGGAAGTTTGAGTTCAATAGTTTTCCCCATCTAACTAACTTCAATGCCATTCTTATTTACTAGGGGCTTGGTAATAGACAAAAGGACCGTGATGTAAATGCTCTCGTGTGCTTAGCAACTATTAAAAAGCACTTAACATTCCAGTCTCACCATGTAAGTATCAGAGGGACAACTTGGTCATCAATTCAGGGAAGGTTGCCCTGCCCCTTCATTCTGTGCAATGTTGACTTGGTAACACTGGGCCCTTGTAGATCAACTAGAAGGCTTGGCCCTTACCCCTCCTTCAGTACACACTGCTAAGCCTTAACAATTCCCCCAAGAACCTTTGTTTGGGGCAAATTCCTCTGTGAATCATGATAGAACTTGATATTCCTGTCATACTCTTTTAGTAAGGAACTTGCACTTTACTCAAGTTTATCTTCTTAATCTCTGGAGCCTGTCAGTGCAGCCTGTAGGGAGCCAATCTCCTTCCAGTGTGGGAAAGCTGAGGCTCCAGGAAGGGGAAAAAGACTTGCCAAGAGCTGTTATGTCATTCATTAGGAGCAGTGAGATTTGAATTTAGGTTGCTGCAGTCATGATAGTTATAGCTGCAGCTAGAAGCATTTTCCCTGAGAAGCAACTTGAAATCGTCAAAGGCATTTAACCTCGGGGCCAAAATCCTGATTGTCTCATTAAATTGTTAGCAATTCCCCTAGGGAATCTTTCTTTTCATTTGTACCTTGACCTGCAGGCCTGAGAGTGGGTGGTCATAAATCCTGGGAGGAAAAGTTTATCTAGTAGAGGGAGATACCCTTCTTCCCTGAGATAGAACAGAGTTGGGTCATGGAGAGGTCTGAGTGCCCTTAAGGCCCTCCCTAAGTGAAGGGGAAAACGCCTTGGAATTTAGCACATGGCTTGTTGGAAGTTTCTGAGTTGGGTTTGGGAAGGGCACCATGTTTTGCCTTGTGAAAAAAAATTTTCAGGAGATTAGCATTTTTCAGGTGCATCTCATTTTACATAGTAAAGAAAGGCTATCTAACACTGTATGCAAATCAGTTTGATGATGGTAGAATTACAGACTGTTTAATCAGAATCATCCTTTGGATTTAGCAGCTCCGTTTAGGAGAGTGGAGTCATGGAACCTTAAGTTTATAAACCCCACTGTCACCAGACAAGCTTTACTTTTAAGATTTTAAGTATGGGAGATTGGTACAAGATTTTTTTTAGAATGAAAAAGGTTTTAACTGGAATAAACCATTGATTTAGAACAACCTCTCCTCAGAAAAATAAAAAACAGAAGCACAGACATGTGAAGTGACTCTCTCAAAGACCACCCAGACAGTTACCAACCAAAGTATTCTGTTCCGTTGAACGATTCCTTGGCAGCATTCTGGAGGGATCTCACTGCCATTTTAGAGGTGCTTCATAAATCCCTAACTCCTAAAGCTGAAACAGGCTCAGGAGATTATGATTCGCTTCCAGGCAGACAATTTCTTCTAACCTTACTGTAGGGATGAAAGCCTTGAAACCTAAGTGGTTTGTCCATGTTCATACAAATAATTAGTAATACAGAGGGTGACAAAGGCTTGAGTACAATGTTTCCACCCTGGCCTTTTCTTGTCTGACTCTTCATTGGTTAGTGGCTCCTGACTCTTTAGCTTTCAGTGTCTCTGTCCTTTGATTTAGAGAAAAAGCTCTGGAAATCTAATATATGAGGCTTTTGCTAAAAGCAAGACACGTTCCATTGAAGAAATCCCAAAGAAATAGCTTCTCTTCACAGCACTTTGCATGCAGGGAAGGTTAGATACAAAATTTTGGTTTGGATCCTCGACATCTGTCAGAGATGTATTTGATCTCTCAAAAACCCTCTACTGTTAAATAAGACTAGATAGGATTAGCTCTTTGGAAAAGTCAACTTTAAGAATGATATGAAAACAGGGGCACCTGGGTGGCTCAGTCGGTTAAGCATCCTACTTTGGCTCAGATCATGATCTCAAGGTTTGTGAGTTTGAGCCCTGCGTCGGGTTCTGTGCTGACAGCTCAGAGCCTGAAGCCTGCTTCGGATTCTGTGTCTCCTCTCTCTCTGCCCCTCCCCCACTTGTGTTCTCTCTGTCTCTCAAAACTAAATAGACACACACACAAAAAATGATATGAGAACAATATATATATATTTTTCCAGTAGATCATACTAAATCCATATCAGAGTTGCGTTTGTATTTTGTAAACATAGCTTCATCATTCCAAGCTGGTTCTCTCTGCCTGACCCTTTAACAAACCCATATAGTAATTTTAACCAGCTGTCTTTAAGCTGACCTATTACCTTAAGTACAATGGCACTGACCCATACACATGAGGAAGTGATGGAGAAGTCACTTAATTTCTTAAATGATGGTGATTATTTATATAGGCGCACTAATAATAAGCATAGGAACAAACTCTGTAGGTGAAAAATGCATTTGTTAAGGGAGAGAACATTCAACATTCCACCTGTCCCCAACCCATGGTCTGTCTAAGGAGTCTTTCTGGGTGCTGAGGGAAGGGTAGCAAGAGGAGATAATTGCTGTCCATAATGCACTTGGTACTGCAACTTGAAACTATCCTCATGGCCAGGTGCAATGTTGTACCTTAGCAGGGGCAAGACACCAACACCAACATGAGAAGTACAATGTGATTTGTGATGATTAGAAATACCTTTCCCTTGTGATATATGCACCCCAATGTTTATAGCAGCATTATTGACAATGGCCAAATTATGGAAAAAGCCCAGATGTCCATCAATTGATGAATGAATAAAGAAGATGTGGTATATATATATATATATACAAAAGAATATTACTCAACTATAAAAAGAATGAAGTCTTGCCATTTGGAACAACATGGATGGAACTAGAGTATATTACGTTAAATGAAATACGTCAGTCAGAAAAAGGCAAATACCATATGATTTCACTCGTGTGGAATTTAAGAAATGAAACAAACACAGGGGAAAAAAGAGGGAGGGAGAGGCAAATCAAGAAACAGACTCTTAACCGTAGAGAATAAATGATAATTACCAGAAAGCGGGGAGGTAGGGGGATGGGTGAAATAGGTGTTGGGGATTAAGGAGTGCACTTGTGATGAACACCAGATGCTGTGTGAAAGTGTTGAATCACCGTATTGTATACCTGAAACTAATGTTACACTGTGTGTCAACTAATTGGAATTTCAATTAAAAAAAGAAAATTGGAAAAACTATGGCGGGATAAACAAATTGTGATATATCAATACCAGTGGAATGCTACTCAGAAAAAAAAAAAATTAAACTATTTATACATGTAAGTAAAAAAAAGAAGGACCCTGGGTGGCTCAGTCAGTTAAGTGTCCAAGTCTTGATCTCAGCTGAGGTCATGATCTCATTGCAAGATGGAGCCCCAGCACAGAATCTGCATGGGGTTCTCTCTCTCCCTCTCTCTCTCTACCCCTCTTCACCCCTCTCTCTCTCAAAACAAACAAACAAACAAACAAACAAACATTAAAAAAAGAAGGGGTGCCTGGGTGGCTCAGTCGGTGAAGCACCAGACTTCGGTTCAGGTCATTATCTCATGGCTCATGAGTTTGGGTCCTGCATCCGGCTGTATGCAGACAAGACAGCTCAGAACCCGGAGCCTGCTTTGAGTATTGTGTCTTCCTCTCTCTCTGCTCCTCCCCTGCTCATTCTGTCTCTCTCTGTCTCTCAAGAAATAAATGAATGTTAAAAAAAAAATTAAAAAAAGAAATACCTTTCCCTTGTGTCGCTTTTCACACTGTTCTGTGTCAAATTAAAGAGAACTCCTCTTTTTTCTCTAACCTCATTCTCAGTACACTGTTCATTCCCTAAACTCCAGCCAAATTGGCTTTCTGGTTCCTCACTGATGTCTCCTAGTTGGCCGACCTCAGAGCTCCTCACTGAACTTTGTTCTTTTTGAATTCTAGATTATCAGATGTTCTGCCTGGTTTCTTCTCATTCAGGTCTGGGTGCAAATGAAAAATAATCCGAAAGACTTCCTCTGACTGTCCTATCCAGAATCGTCACTTCTCGGACTCATATTTTGTTTTATTTCCTCATGGCATTTATCACTATGTGTAATTATTTCATCTATGCATTTATCTATCAACATTTTTATTCTGTATCTTTTTCCACAGCATAACTTGCAGGAGAGCAGACTTGTTCTCTGTTGAAGCACCAATGTTTGGAACAGTACTTACATAACTGTGTTCAGTAGTATATACTCAATAAATACATGTTTCTTGTGTAAACAAATAAACTTATCATGTGTATGTATACTCTTGATTGTTTCCTTTGCTGTGCAGAAACTATTTATTTATTTATTTATTTATTTATTTATTTATTTATATTTATTTATTTTTGAGAGACAGAGAGAGACAGAGAGTGAGCATGGGAGGGGAAGAGAGAGAGAGGGAGACCCAGATTCTGAAGCAGGCTCCAGGCTCTGAGCTGTCAGCACAGAGCCCAACGTGGGGCTTGAAACCATGAAGTATGATGAAATCATGACCTGAACCAAAGTCAGACACTTGACTGACTGAGCCACCTTGTTTGTTTGTTTGTTTGTTTGTTTAGTGAGAGAGAAAGCATGAGTAGGAGAGGGATGGAGAGAGAGGAAGAGAGAGAATCCCGAGCAGACTCCTCACTGTTAGCAAAGAGCCTGACATGAGGCTTGAACTTACAAACCATTAGATCATGACTTGAGTTGAAATCAAGAGTCAGACACTTAACCAACTAAGTCACCCAGGTGCCCTAAAACTTTTTATTTTGTAGTCCCAATAGTTTGTTTTTGTTTTTGTTCCCCTTTCCTCAGGAGACATACCTAGAAAGATGCTATTATGGCCAATGGCAGATAATTTACTGCCTTTGCTCTCTTCTTCTGTTTTTTTTTTTTTTTTTAATTTTTTAAATGTTTATTTATTTTTGAGAGAGAGGGAGAGAGAGAGGCAGAGTGTGGACAGGGAGGGGCAGAGAGAGGAGGAGACACAGAATCCGAAGCAGGCTCCAGGCTCTGAGCTGTCAGCACAGAGCCCGACGCGGGGCTCGAACTCACAAACTGTGAGATCATGACCTGAGCCGAAGTCTGTTGCTTAACCAACTGAGATACCCAGGTGCCCCTGACTTTGCTCTCTTCTAAGATATCTATGGTTTCAAGTCTCACATATTTAGGTCCTTAGTCCAGTTTACTTGTGTATGGTTTAAGAAAGTGGTCCAGTTTCATTGTTTTGCATGTAGCTGTCCAGTTTTCCCAACACCATTTGTTGAAGAGAGTGTCTTTTTACTATTGCATAATCTTGCCTCCTTTTATCAAACATTAATTGACTATATAATCATGGGTTTATTTCTGGGCTGTCTTCTGATCCATTGATCTATGTGTCTATTTTTGTGCCAGCACCATATTATTTTGATTACTAGAGCTTTGTACTATATCTTGAAATCTGGGATTGTGATATCTTCAGTTTGGTTCTTTTTTCCCCAATATTGCTTTGACTATTTGGGATCTTTTGTGGTTTCATACAAATTTTAGGATTGTTACAGTTCTATAAAAAAATGCTGTTGGTATTTTGATAAGAATTGTATTAAAGTCTGTAGATTGCTTTGGGTAGTACAGACATTTTAACAATATTTGTTCTTCCAATCCATGAACATGGAATATCTTTCCATTTGTTTGTGTTGTTTTCAATTTATTTTATCAGTGTTTTACGGTTTTCAGAGCACAGGTCTTTCACCTCCTTGGTTAAGCTTATTCCCAGGTATTTTATTTTTGTGTGTGTGCAATTGTAATTTGGATTGGTTTTTAATTTCTTTTTCTGTTATTTCATTATTAGTGTGTAGAAATGTAATGAATTTCTATATATTTATTTTGTATCCTGTGACCTCACTGAATTCATTTATCAGTTCTAGTAATTTTTTGTTGGAGTCTTTAGGATTTTCTATATATAGTATTGTATCACCTGTAAATAGTAAAAGTTTGACTTCTTCCTTACCAATTTGGATGCCTTTTATTTATTTTTCTTATCTGATTGCTGTGGCTAGGACTTCCAGTATTATGTTGAATAAAAGTGGTGAGAGTGTCTTGTTCTTGACCTTCGGGGAAAAACTCTTAGTTTTTCTCCATGAGTGTGATGTTACCTATGGGTTTTTCACATATGGCTTTTCATATGTTGAGGTATATACCCTGTAAACCTACTTTGTTGATGGTTTTATCATGAGTGGATGTTGTACTTTGTCAAACGCTTTGCAGCATCTATTGATATGATCATGTGATTTTTATTTTTTTGTTGATGTGATTTGTTAACATTGAACCACCCTCGCATTCCAAGAATGAATCCCACTTGATTGTGGGAAACGATTTTTTAAAGGTATTGTTAGATTAAGTTTGTTAATATTTTGTTGAGGATTTTTGCATCCATGTTTATTGGAAATATTGGCCTGTAGGTCTCTCTCTTTTTTTTTTTTTTTTTTTGTCTTTATCTGATTTTGGAATCAGGGTAATGCTGGCCTCATAGAATGAATTTGGAAGCTTTTCTTCTTTTATTTTTTGGATTAGTTTGAGAATAATAATCATTAACTCATCTTTAAATATTTGGTAGAATTAATGTGTGAAGCTGTCTAGTTCTGGACATTTGTTTTGGGGGGAGTTTTTGGTTATTGATTCAATTTAATTTTTGATAATTTGTTCAAATTTTGTATTTCTTCCTGATTCAATTTTAGAAGGTTATATGTTTCTAGGAATTTATCCATTTCTTCTACATTGTCCGATTTGTTGGCATATAATTTTTCATTATATTCTCTTATAATCCTTTGTTTTTTCTGTGGTGTCAGTTATTATTTCTCCTCTTTCATTACTGTTATTGTTTATTTGAGTCTTCACTCTGGCTGTCTTCTGTTTCTCTCTCTCTGTCTTTTGAATCTGGCTAAAGGTTTAGCAGTTTTGTTGATCTTTTCAAAGAACCAGCCCCTGGTTTCATTGATCTGTTTTATTGGTTTTGTTTGTTATTTGTTTTGTTTTGTTTTGTTTTGTTTTGTTTTGTTTTGTTTCTATTCCATTTATTTCTTCTCTAACATTGATTACTTCCTTCCTTCTACTGATTTTGGGTTTTTTTCTTCTTCTTTTCTTCTTTCTCTAGCTCCTTTAGGTGTAAGGTTAGGTTGTGTATTTGAAATTTTTCTTGCTTCTTGAGGTAGGCCTTTATTGCTATAAACTTCCCTCTTAGAACATCTTTTGCTGCATCCCAAAGATTTTGGGCCATTGTGTTTTCATTTTCATTTGTCTCCATGTATTTTTCAATTTTCTCTTTGATTTTTTGGTTGGCCCGTTCATTGTTTAGTATCATGTTAATTAACCTCCATGTCTTGGTGTTCTTTCCAGATTTTTTCTTGTGGTTGATTTCCAGTTACAAACTGTTGCGGTCAGAAAAGATGCATGATGTCACTTCAATCTTTTTGAATTTGTTGAGACTTGTTATGTGGCCTGACATGTGATCTATTCTGGAGAATGATCCATGTGTACCTGAAAAGAATGTGTATTCTGCTGCTTGAGGGTCAAATGTTCTGAATATATCTATTAGGTCCATCTGGTCCAATGTGTCATTCAAAGCTGTTTCTTTATTGATTTTCTGTTTGGATGATCTATCCATTGATGTAAGTGGGGTGTTAAAGTCCCCTACTATTCCTACCAATTACTTCCTTTGTGTTCGTTACTACAGCTGCTTTATTTTATTGGATGCTCCTATGTTGGGTGCCTAAATATTTATAATTGTTATATCTTCTTGTTGGATCATTCCTTTTATGAGTATATAGTGTCCTTCTTTGTCTCTTGTTACAGTCTGTTTTAAAGTCTATTTTATCTGATATAAGTACTGCTACCTTGGCTTTCTTTTCACTCCATTTGCATTATAAATGCTTTTCCATCCTTTCATTTTCAGTCTGCATATGTCTTTAGGTCTGAAATGAGTCTCTTGTAGGCTGGAATGTTGCTTCACCTTTTTATCATTCAATTTCCTCACCTGTAAGATGGGATCAAACTTTGTCATAGTAATAACTAAATAAGTGAAAGCATTGCAAACAGTGCTGGACACAGTGAGTTTCCCACCAATGGTAGCTATTCTTGCTTACAGACTAGCTTTTCTGAGTAGGATATGGTAATCATGGTAGTTTTATACTCTCCCTATATCAATTTTATCATCTTATTTAACAAATAAATTTTTCATCTCCTAAGTATGTGCCAGGCATGGATTCTATATAAAGTCATGTGCATGTTAACTGAAATTTAAAAACTGATTTTCCTATGAGAATCTGTATTTTGAGCTTTCATGTATTCATACTGGATTCATTGGAACCAAAAGATGTTGTGGCTAAAGGAACACAGGGCTATAGGTCTGGTTTTGTCCCCACCACTAATTGACTGTATCACTTTAGCTTATTGCTTCTTTCTGGCCCTTAAATTTTCCCTTTATAAAGCTAGGGGGTATAGCCATTGGACTGGATAAGTTTTAGGTTCTCTCCAACTCTAAAACTCCAAAGTTATATGAGCAGTGTCTTTCATTTCTGTTTCCTCGTGCATTCCTGGAGGATGTGACACGAAACGTTGCAGACGGTGGGGCCACAATATCATGGACTGGCTCCATGGGCAAGTCCATGTCACAATATGCATCTTTCATAAAATCTGAATAATATTCTAAAGTAACACTTGTCCTCAACTTTACAAGGTGGTTATTTCCATAGTTGACAACAAAGAAAAAAAAAAAAAACAAATGAGTTAGTGTATTTTCAGTAGTAAGGGTACTTTCTCAGACATAGTTTGGTGTCCAAGAATACAGGTGAGCTTCTGCCTCCTGAGATGTTCTTAAAAATCTGCCCTGAGCAGCCCTTCCCATTGGTCTGCTCTCCTCAATATTGTCCTGCCTCCTTGATGAAGTGGTCTGACCCCTTTGACAAGAGTTCCCACAACCATCTCTTCACGCCTTGTTGGTTTAGTTTCGCATGATGGATGACATGACACACGGTCAGCAGGGCTGTTGGTACCTGCTCTGTAAATGACTCTGGTATCATGCTGCCAAAGGCAAAGTGACCATCTCTCAATTCTGGCTGAGCATTTTGACTTCAGGTTTTCAAGTATGGAAGCAAGTGATTTATGAGACACAAAAGAGCATAAATGGCCGTCCATTCCTTTTGACAAGGAAAGACTCCCAGTATAACCCCCAACCCGTGTTTCCTTTGCACGAGGATACTGCTTTAGAAAGGAGAGTATAGCACCCCTCACCCACCACAAAAGCCAAATGGGGTCTACTCCAGCTGATTTTGAGTGCATTTGGACCTGGCCACTAGATGGCCCATTGGAGCGATTAGGATGAACCATGTTGATCTAAGGTGAGTCATTCTCATTTATTCCAGCTTAGTAGTAGTGTTGCAGGTAATAATCTTGTCACCAGAAGAACCGGTTTTGAGACTGGAATGAAGTCATAATTTACATACGAAGATAGCGCTAGAGGACACGATGAGATACTCCTGTGTTCACCGGCTAATGCTTTATAGATATCTTTCCCTAGATGCCCCATGGGTTCCTTAGAGTCTGAGTGCCCTTCTGAACCATATGAGCTTCACTGGCAAGGTGAAGTTCAAAGGTAAGATGAGATTTGGGAATGTGTTGAGGGTAGGATGAGACATCATTCTGGTTTGTCCAGTGTTAAGGGGTTTCCTGGGACATAGTACTTTTTAGTATTAAAACCTGAACAGTCCAAGGGAGCACAGCACTCCCAGTACTAAATCCTGGACAGCCATAGGCAAAAGTGGGACAAATTGGCCACGTTGCTTGGAGGAGAGGAACTGGAAGGATTTGGGGGTGGAGTGCACAATGACTCTGATTTGGAGTGAAGATGCCACTAATTTTTTTTTTTTTTTAACCGAACTGAACTTGAATTAGCAAGTAGAAAGCCTGAGCAGACTGACGATTATGCCGTAAGTCCAGTAGCCTTTTTGTGAGCCTGCTTCAGGCTGGAATTGTTCCCTGAGGCTGGAATGGAACTCTTTCTAGAAGCGCAAAGTGAGTTATACCAACAAATCATGTCAGAACTGTATCTTACGGGCGACCCCGCAGTATCTGACGCCATGTTGGGCACACAGCAGCCGGTAACGCCATCTTCGGCTAGTGTCAAAGCTTTTGATTCTGTTTGAGCCTGTTTCTTCTTGCTCTGACCCTCCTGTTGCAGAGGTGAGAGTGGTCTGTATTTCGTTGAGTGCCATTATTTTAGGGGAAAAAATGAAAAGGTGTTTTAGATTTTATAGTCATTCATAACTGTTATTAGTGAATGAGGAGTACAAAACCATGTAGGGTTTGAAAAATATTTCAGACACACAAGGCCCACAAAACAAAGCGAATTCCAGAGACCAGGCTTTTCCATTCTGAAAGGAGGGGACATTCTTCTGAAGGTTATGCAATTGATACTTTCGTGATTTATTTGGCTTGGACTCATCTAAATGTTACTTTGTAAGACATACTAACTGCTTGAGAAGCAATTTGAGATTTAGAATAAGCTTTTAAAAGGTCTCCTGGCCTTAAGGGCAGGAAGAGACGTATCACTGAAAACAAATCTGCTTTAACTTCACAGGTTTGCTTTTCATTTAAAACAAAACAAAACAAAACAAAAAGAAGAAGGAGAAGACGACGACACTGGGACTGCTTAAGTAGATTCTAAACTTTAGAAAATTCTCTTCCCTGAGACTCAGACTGAGCCCAGATGAAGGGGAGTCTATTCTAATACTTTTCACTGATTCCTTTGCATCCCAGTCCATAGAAATGTTTCCTGAATGGAAATATACAGATTCAAGAGACAGAGTCCCTCATGATGTTTAACGGGATCTGAAACTAAGATATCTATATGCATGGTCCCCAGACCTCATGGTGTCATGACTTAGAGCAAGTCTCTGGTACCCTGGGTTCAAATCCCGGGGTTGCCACTAACCAGCTCTCTGACTCCTGGTTAGTGAGCTAACGTTTTTGTATCTCAGTTTTCTTGTCTGAGGAGCTTGAGTTCTTGAATCCACTAGATCAGAATCTCTAAACTTGATTATTCTCAATCCAGGGTGCACATTAAAATCATCTGGGACACTTTTAAAAGTTCTGCTGGTCAGGCTTTACGAAGTGAGTTCAATCATGAAGTCTGAGGTTGGAGCCCAGAAATCTGTATTTCTAAAAAAAAAATTCCATTGTGTGATTGCCATGCACAGAGTGTTGAAAACTGCTTTTCTAAGCTAAACCTTGAGAACCAGTGTTTTAAAGGAGTTTTGTCTGCCATACGTCACGATGTTTGTGAGTGTGTTTCATCATTTGATCTTATGACATTTTTGTGATTTATTCATTATTTAGAAGTTTCAAGTAGGCTTGTGTTATTCTGTCTGTAGCTATAATTTTCCTGATGTGAGGGTGACCCTTGGTTGCCATCCACACTCCCGTATCTAACATGGGGCCAATGCATTATAATGGCGATGGTGAAGAATTGTTGAATTTTACCAACTGCCTCCACGATCACGAGAACATTTTCAAAGAGAAGGCTGTGTCGGGAGAAGGACCTCTCGAAAGAATGTGTGCTCCACGGGGTTCGCCATCCACCCGAGATGTGCCATTGTAGGTTTTGTTTCCTTATAAGACTTGGCTCTTTCCAGTCCCTGGCTTGTTGTCTTTGTCAAGATATCCCAATGAGGTCACTCGGGGGGCTTCTGTGAACGACGACCTTCAGCCATCAACAGTGTCAAAGGGTTCTGTTGCCAGCCTTCTGGGTAAGAACTTCAGATCCCTAATGTGGCTGTGTGACCTTCAGCTGGCAGGGGAACAGCAGCCCTCTAATCCAAAGTAGAGACATGACAATCCCGACCTCACATACCTGTTGCAAAACTCCACCAAGATCATGTATATGAGAGGGTCACGTAATATGTACAGGCCATGCTATGTTTTTATGAGATCACTGGACACTCCCACTTCCTGTCTTCTAGGATGGTTGAGAACAAAGAAGACACCTTTGTTATCTGATGGGCAAAAAAAAAAAGATATTTACAGAAGCCACAAATAAGCCAAGGGACTTCAAGCGCGATTATCTGGTGACCTGGATAATGTCCACTGCTTACGTAAATGGTAGAAAGTCTGAATAATCCAGGACGGTGGTTTCTCACATGGCTTGTCAAAAATAAAACATTGCAGCAGTAAATCCCGAAGAGGCCAGACATTCCCAGCATTACTGCCCCTGCCTAATTTTCCTGGGAAGTTTCCTCACAGCAGCTCACAGCAGCTTGGCACAACTCTACGCAGTCACTAGAGAGGGGTGGTGTGGAGACAGAGACGCGCAGAGAGAGGGAGGGAGGGAGAGTTGGAGACAGAAAAGAAAGAGAAAAAGAAAGCCCCAAAGCAAGGACTCCACACTCCAGTCCTGCAGTAACCCAGCAATCAAGGCATTAGCAGCCCAAAAGCTTTTCTTGTGGAGGGGGAGTTAATGGATTTATATTAGCGGTGGTTATCTGGATTTCAGATTGACACCATAAATATTCAAACTCTGAACTCAGCTGGAAGCAGCCGCCGCTGACTTTTCTGTGACCTAGCTGGAAACTTTAAATCAGCTGTCTCCTTGACTTTCAAGGGAATGACATGCTCCAAATCCAGGAGATAGCATCTCTCCTCAGTGTTTTATTACCTCCAGAGGACCTCAGCTCAGTATGGTCCGTAGCTACAGGCTCTCCTCTGAATGCTGAGCCTGGTTAAGATGGCTAAATCATAAAGTAGTCTGTACTGGAGGAGAGATGTCCTCACTGTGGACACAGACAGAGATTATTCTACACAACACACTCAGTGAACTTGATCCAATGCCAACCTTGCACACAGCGTTCATGGCCTGACACGGATCTCCGTCCATCGCTCCCTCAATTCGGGAGGTCTTGCCCAGGTTCTTTCTTCCTCATTTTCTTCTTGTGTTTGTTGGTCCCTGGGAGACAGATTCATGGGGCTTCAGTGCAGGTACAGGGGACGTTGTCTTCTCAGTGTATTGTGAGCTGCTTCTGGTTCCTATGCTCAACAGCTAGCAAAAGAGATACTCTTCCAGAAATAGAGTGCGACTCTCTCTTCGTTTCACTTCATAGGAGACACGAGGACTTTGATGATGGGGGGGGCACAGTCTCCCCCCCCGCCCCAACACACAATATTTTAGGGATTGGAGAACCTTCCACCAGCAACAGGCATCCTTTTGCTCCATGACAAATTGTGCTGAAGGTTTGACAACACCAAATCCATCATAAGGATTGGGCCAGCTCCTTCTCTCTGTCAGCGTAACAGATGTGGCAGCAGCCACAATGTCAATAAAGGTTATGTCCTGCTTCAGAGAAAAAGAGGCCAAAACACCATTTAAGTAATTGCTTGGAGGAAAAAAAATCAAGCTAGCCTTCTAGGCAGGCAATGGCATTATCAGGAAGCCTCCACACATAGGCTGCTTCTCCCTTCCTTTCCCGAGTGAGTTGAAAGTCATTATCAGAGGAAGAAATGTGGGTCTAGCACCAAGAGAAAGGGCAAGGCATGCAAGCTGTGGCTTCAGAGGTCCCATCTACTCAGTGTTTGGAAATCCACCAGGAGTCCCTACTCTACCTTGTGACCCAGACTATAATACACCCCAGATGTTATAACACTTTCTTTGGCTATTTGGTGTAATGGGGGGGGGTGAATCTTTAAAGTGAAATCAGCGCGTTAACATGCTTTCTATTTTAATACTACTACATTCTGAATTTTACATGAGATACCCTAATTTGTTTTCTACGCGTAGGGCCTCTAAATAGCTTAACCCCAGCCTGAGCAAAGAGTATTCGAGGAGAAAGGATACCATGAGAAGGGGGGACTGCAGGAAGATCAGTGCAGTTGGGGTGGAAACTTGGAGGCAGAGAGTGGCAGGTGTGGAGGTAGAAAGATACTCAGGAGCAACGAGGGACCAACCACTCTTAAGACAGAGCTGGCTAACCCACCACTAGGGTTCCCATGGTGATGGGGCTCTCCTGTGCAATTATCAACACGAAAATAACAGGATCGTACCCGCATCTCAGACAAATCACGCTGAGAGCTGTGTGAGAGATCAGGAAGAGAAGGACAAAAAAAAATGGAGGCAGGCAAACCAGTTAAAAGGATGTTGAATTCGACTTGGTAAAATATAATGCATGTCTGAACCAAGACATTGGTAGTAAAGATGGAAAGAAGCAATACGTGAGGGGTAAAATTAACTGAGATGTGTAGTTGGACACCAGGGTAGAGGAAGAAAGACTCCATCCACAGACTATGTCATCCGTAGACTCCATCCGTGACAAAGTCCTCATTTCTTAGTCTGGGTGACTGGAGATAAAGTGGTACCACTAGCTGAGATGAAGAATATTGGAAGAGGAGCAGGTTGGGGAGACTGGATGATGAGCTTAGCCCTGGGCAGGTTCAGCTTGAATCTGGTGAACGGGACCAACCCCCGTTTCCCAGCCCGATTCTAATCAGTTGCCTCAGTTGCCTGTGTACGTCATTACTAAAAAGAAAGTTCCATGTCTACGGTGGAACTACACGTTTGGAGTAGGGTGTTGCCACTCAGTCTCTAGTCCATATTTCAGAAGATGATGTGTGCTTAGAATTCATTAGACAGTACATTCCCATTGATGCCTATTGAATTCTAAACCATTCCTTTCTTTAAAAAATATTTATTTATTTATTTATTTATTTAAAGGAGAGAGGGATAGAGAGTAAGCAGGAGAGGGACAGAGAGAGAGAGAGAGAGAGAGAGAGAGAGAATCCCAAACAGGCTCCACACTGTCAGCATGGAGCCTGAAGCAGGGCTCGAACCCACGAACCATGAGATCATGACCTGAGCTGAAACCAAGAGTCAGAAGCTTAACCTACTAAGTCACCCAGGGGCCCCGTGAATTCTAAACGATTCTTAACCCGGGACTCAGTTGTGACTTGCTGTAGCTTAATACAGCCTAGAGTAGGAGCATGCTGGGAATCCTGGAACACTCTGGAAAATAAGACCTAACACCAGGTAATTGAATTCTGCAGAAACAGATCTCTCTTGTAGATTAGTGGTTTGATACCATACCTAGTCTTTATAATAGACTCTGGAAAAATGCTAGTGTTGACTCCCTTGGTCATCTAAATTATCTTGGGTACAAAAGGCAAATACCTATTTCAATTAAGGCAACAGGTGAATGTTTCAGTTCTGTAATCAAACAGCAGGGAGTGTAGAGGACAGGGACCCTCAGGGATAACAAGAGCCTGGGCTGCGGACTCCATTGGCTTCTCTCTCTTGCCTTCTTTCCCATTTGTTTCTTTTTGTCCCCACTTCATTTTCTCAGATCACCTTTCTCCAAAAGTTGGAAACATGTCCACTGGCAGATCCCAGGCTGGCATTTAAAGTCCTTCCACTCAAGAGGGACTTCTTATCTTCCCATGGTTTCACCCTGAAGAACACTGGGGTGCGGGTAGTAGAGTGGTCTGACTGACCACACTTAGTAGAATCACACATTTGAAGAGCAGAGAATCAAGATTTGCGTGTCCAAAGCGGGTGCTGTTCTCAGAAGAAAGGAGCTAAGCCTGTGGGATAAAACACGAGATGCATGCTGTGACATTGTTATAAACAATATGCAAAGCCTTGTGCATGCCATGCCTTCCCAAAGTTTTGCATGAGGGCAATGAGAGTTTATTATGCAGGCACTGAGCTAAACCTCACTCTGAGGATCTGAAATTGGTCAGGACCCATTACTGTACCCCCTACTCTGATTCATGACTCTCTCCCTTGTGCTCCTATAGCATCAGATGTGTGCATCTGGTAAACCACTTAATACGCTGCCTTGTAATTATTATTTATGTGCCTGTCTTCATCTCTAGACTGAGCTTTCTGAGATCAGTGACTGTGTCTTCATCACTTTTATATGCCTGGTTCCTGGCACAGATTTTGGCACATTATTTCAGTGGCATTCTAGCTCTTGTTAAAGAGAAGGAAAAAAAAAACAACTATTTCTTGGTTTGAAAGCCTGTTCCCAAGTCATGGGAGCAGCACATCTTTCAAACAACAGTATGGAAACAAAAAAAGAAAAGTTTTGCCATGGCAATGCAGACAGATAATGCCATTGAAAAGTCAGATTACTTCTGAAGCTCACAGCCGTCCGCCCAAAGTGACCCTGAAGAGATGTTTGCTGATGGATTGGGAAAATGGAACGGGAGAAGGAGAGATAAGCGGTCATCTTCTTATATGTTTCATTCAGGGATAATGATAATATCGTGTGTACATAAAGATATTAACAAATTACTACTTAGTACGGTGTTTGGAGTTGCGCAGTGGTGAAAGGAGGAGGAAAAGATTTGCGTGTTGTGCTGTTTACACTCTGCCCACGCCCTGCACCAAACAGCATGCATGAGGTTGTGAATCTTTTGGCCCGTGCGGTTCAGGGTGAGGCTGGTGGGCACAGCCTATTAGTGAGGCTCGTCACACTGCCGATCGAACACACGAGTTTTCCTCCCCCGCGATGTCCCCATAATCCACACAGCCAATCGGCCACCCAATCCTGAAAGAAACCGCTACATTCCAGCAATTTCACTTGACTTTTAGCTATTTTCTGCCACTCCTGGCCCTCGCAGGTCTATACTGAGAAGAGGGTTTGGGGGAAAATGAGAGAACCTCTTCTGGGGCCTTTGCAATAGCGTGGTCTTTTTTAAAGGGCCCACACACCTCCTTCTTTGTACCGCCAGAGCATCAGACGCTGGGAAATTGATTTTAATTGATCAATGGACTGGCTTCTCCTCTGCCAACGGGGCTTGTCATATGTAAGAACAACACTGAGGATGAAAAATCTAGCCATATGCAGATTCCTAGTTTTGTTCCCAAAATAACTCGTGGTGTTGTTGGCTCCTTTTCCTCTTCGTTACCATCTGGGGTTTGTGTATGTCTGTGTGTGCACGGGCGCAGGCAATAATGCCTCCTTCCCACAATCTGCCAGGCACGGACACCCTCCACCGACCTCTCCCACGCTCGTACACTCACTCACTGAACCGGGGATGGGGCGAGGATTTCAGATGGAATGAAAAGGCCCAGTGTCTGCCTTCCTGCCTTCCTGCCCACTTGCCTAGAAGAGAGAGAGAAAAAAAAGTGCCGAACTGCAAGCAGAGACCCAGGAGACTGGTGACGATGGGAATTCGTTTGCGAAGGACTCGGTTGTCTGTGGCTCCTCGGTGTTCAAGCCGGTGTGTGGCAGCCCTTAAGGACTTGGGGGCCGCAGACACTTTTGCGTAGGCTGAGCAACTGACTCAGAGGATGGCCTGTTTCCTTTTCACTTCAGGAACTTATTTATTCCACATCCCTTTGGTTTAGAAATGACCAGGGCATTGAACTAATTAAAAAAATAATTTAATATGGAGGAATAAATCCTACCCGAGCAGAGACCTTGTCAGCCAATTTCAATCTGGAGTGCAACCTTAGAACAGACTAGTAAATCTCCTATAATAGGGGCTTCCAGATCCAGTATATCACGGCATGCTTTGCATACTTGTCAGGAGGCACAATTCACCCCGCCGACCGTTCTCGCAAACTTCCTGAAACACGAGGGGCTCGGTGTGTTAGTGGGGAGCCGAAGGGCCCGGGAAAAAGGGAGGCTGGATCCAGCACTGACCGTGCAAGGAAAGCGGGGCTTAGTCTCGGGAAGCCAAGGGGAGCTAGGGATTCATGGGGAGTGCAAAACGGAAGTTGGGGACGATGCAACCAGACAGCGCTCTGCCTGTTCCCTTTTCCCACGCGAAGCCCGTGAACTCACACGGGAAGCAGCTAGCCTGGTCTGTGGGCCTTTACCCCCCCCCCCCCCCCCCCAGAACAGGTCAAGGAGAGGACAAAGGAACCATCGAGCAAACAAAGACCCGGAGGAGGACACCAGGAGAGGCTTCATGATAAGTACTGCTACTTGGAGTGAAAAGTGTGAAACAGCAGCCTCCCTCCTGGCCGTGTTGGTGTGAAATGAACCATTTCTGCTTGGTTTTCCTGTGCCTCCTGGAAGAGAGCTCCGGAGGCTGAGGCTCACGGCGCACCCCCGCCGGGCCACCCTTCGGAGACACTGGTGTGGGCAGTGGCTGTGGCGACTTAGGGTCATAAACTCTGAGAAAGCCCCTGCGACCCTAAATTTCTGTTTGTAATGTGAAAGGTACCCGATTCCGGGGGCCCTGGGTGGCTCAGGTGGTGAAGCGTCCAACTCTTGATTTCAGCGCAGGTCATGATCTCACTGGTCAGGGGTTCGAGCCCCACGGTGGGATCCTTGCAGACTATGTGGAGCCTACTTGGACTCTTTTTCTCTGCCATTCCCCAGCTCTTTCTCTGTCTCAAAATAAATAAATGAACTTAAAAAAAAGTACCCCATTCTAGATTCAAGTCTTTTGGTGAAGTCTCTGTCCATGCTAAGGAAGGGGTAAGGAGAAAAGCCGAATAGTTAGTGAATTGATGATATTTAAACACTTTCCCTGATTTAGATAGTAAGTCCTAGAAGAGAAGGGGAAAGGACATGCAGTCCTGAGTGTCTGAGACAGAAGAAAGGGACATTCTTGACAGACCAGGTGAAATTAGATATTCGGTGTACTTCCCAGTTTCCCTTCGTGAAAGGATATGGATCTGGTGAGACAATGTGATTGGAATAAACATTTCCTGATTTCATTCTCATTCTGCTGATGATCCAAGGCACTCAAAGTTCTTTCCCGCATAATGCCTCAGTTTCCAGACTATGGGAAAGAAGGTCTCTCTCATTTTTATTTACCTCAAAGGAAGAGACCGGGACCGGCCTTAAAAGTTTAGGATGAAGGACTCTGGTTCCATTGATCTCTTATATAATCATAATCAGATTATAATCATATGTACCGGGATTTTGTGCCAGGGCCATAAAAGTGCAGTAGTTTCAGATTTGAGCAGGTTTGCAGGGGTTTTCAGTCATACCAGCCATCACGTGACTAGCAAACATCCAATTTCCGAGGAAGTCACTGAGATGAAATAGGTTTCCAAATCCACACCATTATTCATTAAAATGTCATTTCTCCTTGGAAATTTCGAGTTCAAGGGAAAATGATGCATGGTCATAGGGTAAAGAAAGCAAAATCAGATACCGACTGCTCCTCCGAAGAGTGTTGTAGATGACTTCTGATGTGTTTGGCCTATCATTAGGATTTCAAGCTGATGGGGCAACAATGGTTTTATTGGGGGGAAAAATCTCTCTTTAATATTAACGGAGGGTGATGCAATAAATCCTACAACTCACACTGAACATATGATATAGCTTTGACCATAACCAAGAAATCATGAACATAGGGATTTATCTCCGTGATGTTTTGACCTCTTGCTCAGGGAGTCTCATATTGTATGGACGGAGATGCCAGACCCCATGCTTCACGCAACGTACAAGGTCAAGATGGACGTGACTCTTCAGTCACAAGGGTCTGCAGGTTTTCTAAGTGGCATATGTGTCCTCACATATTTTTCTCCTGGGTTCTATGGTCCTCATCTTATCCATTATTTTCTCTGAAGAATGCTAACGAATGAGGCTCAAAGAGAAAAGATCAGAAGCTAATCATTTAGAGTAATTTGAAGAGCGGAGGAGGGTGAGTCTTTCCCATGAACTATGTGTAAATTTCTCACTACCAACACGATGCTTTTTTTAGGATACAATTTTAAGTCCTTAAGGATGACGTAGAGAAAAGTTAAAAGGAAGAGGGGGAAATTAGGGAGTAAACAGGTACTTTGATGACATATTATTGACATTAAATTAATAATTTTACTTCCACTATGTGCTAGGCACTGATTCAGGACCTTTAGGGAATATTAATACATTTATGATGAGTCACCTGTCCTCATGGAAGCTTCTGTCTTGTTGGGTAGAGATACTTACAAACATTAGGTAATATCCAACAATAAAGGATTTAAATAACATTTCTAGGCAACAGGAGCAATGTTATCAAAGGGCATCTATGATTAATTACTGAACAAATTGTACAGACAATAATTGCTGAAATATTTAAGAGAAAGAAGAGATCCCTTTAGGCTAGACTTGGCAGGGACATTGTTAAGGAAGAAAAAAAAAATGCTTTAATTGACTCTTGCCAGGATGGGAAGTGATTTGGATAAGTAAAGAGGAGTACTTTATCTCTTGATTATCAAAAGAAAGAGAAATAAATGATTATTCATCTCACAGTTATATGCTATTTTACAATAATCCTGTGGAATACATATTATCATTCCCAATTTATAAAAGAGGAAACCAAGGCTCATAGAGGTGAATTACTTTGCCTAACATAGCTATCCGAAATAAAAATATGGCATTTCACATCCAGCCAAGATGTAGTGATAGAGAACATATTTACCTTTCCAGCTTAAAAAGGCAGAAAATTAGAAAAACATATATGAAGCAAATTTTTAGTCATTAGCCACCAAACAATGCAGGACTGTGATCTCCGGTGAATGAGAAACAAACGGGTGAATCTCTATGCTACCCCCACCTTGTTACTTGGAGTTTCTAGGACACAGAATAGAGTAGAAGAATGCAAATAGAACCCAGTAGTCTTGAGGGGAAGCTCAGGTAGCTAGAATATTTGGAATAGAGTATCAGAGAAGAAAGAATTTTACAGGGAGAGCTCTGGAAATCTGCAGGGGGGGGGGGTCTCTCTGAGTCATCGATTGTGTAGTAGTCTGTGGACACATGAGAAAAAAAATAAACTATTTGCATACAGGCAAAGAACCATGGGCAAGTAGTATGCTGAACAATTCCTAGAGCTCACAGAGAGTAGGGAATAGTTTGTATTTTTAAGAGCCAGAGTGGAAAGACCTCATAAAACATGGATCATTTGGCAGAGTACTCACCAAGGTATTGCCTTGTTAGTGGGAATAAATTAGCTCTAAAGAATGCCCTTGGCCTGCCTTAACAAAGTGTAAAAGTGAGACTCAAAAGGATCAAACTAATAATAAGTAACTTAACTGCCTTCTAGGGCAAAGTCTAAAACTATTTAAAGGAACGACAGCAACAACAAAATCCAGCACTAACAACATAAAATTCACGATGCCTGACATCCAAGCAAGAACGCGTAGGCACGCATATAAGCAGGACGATATCAATAGAAACATTCAGAAAACAGAGTGATAACGGAAGTAGCAGTAAAAGATATTAAAACAGGTATCATAAATATACCTCATCACCTGTTAAAGAAGGTAAATTAAACATGATAGGGAGAAAATGGAAATCTATAAGAAAGACCCAAATGAAAATCCTAGAGATAAAAAATACAATATTGAAATTAAAAATAAATTCAATTTAATGGATTAACACCATAGGAGGCATTGCAAAAGGAAATGTTAGTGGAGGTAAATGCATAGTAAAAGAAACTGATGAAAATGAAGCCCAGAGAGAAAGAGACCAAACAGAAGTAAAGAACAGGGCCTAGCAATTGTGTGACAATATCAAATAATCTAAAATAGGTATAAGTGGATTCCTAAAAGCGGAAGAGAGAGGGGACTTTTACCAATTTGATGAAAATTATAAACCCACATATCTAAAACTTTGATGAAACTCATACAGTATTAACTTTTAAAAATTCACACGAAATGACTAAGGGTTAAAAACCCAGGATAAAGAGAAAAATAAAATGATTTAAATGTTAAAATAATATTGAAAGCAGCCAGAGGAAAAAAGATACATATATCCAAAGTGGAGCAGAGTACGGTGATGAGAATGATAGCTAGCTTTTTGTTAGAAATAACGCAAGGCAGAAGGAAAGGAGGTTCAATTTTTAAGGACTTGTAAGATTAAAAAAATCAATTTCGAATTCTATACTGAGTAAAAGTATCTTTCAACAAAGATATAAAAAATGAATATGGGAAGTTGGGGGGGGGAAGGGAAGAAGAAAGGGAAACCAACCACCGGAGCCTCTTCAATACAGAGAACAAAGTGAGGGTTGATGGAGGGAGGTGGGTGGGGGATGGGCTAGATGGGGGATGGGTACCAAGGAGGGCACTTGCGATGAGCACAGGGTGTTGTATGTAAGCAATGACTCCCAGAATTCTACTCCAGAATTCTACTCCTGAAGTCAATATTGCACTGTATATTAACTAAAATTTAAATTAAAAAAAATTAAAATTAAAAAAAGAAAAAATGAAGACGTTGTAAGATACACAAAAGATAAGAGAATCCACCCTCAATGAATCTGTACCTCAAGGAAGGTTAAAAAAATTTCCTTCAGCAGAAAGAAAATAATGCCAGATGCAATTTACAGCTATACAAAGAAATAAATAGCACTGGATATGTTAACATGTGAATAAATATAGAAGGCATTTTCAACTCATCTTAATCACTGCAAAAGATAATTGACTATGTAAACTAAAAATAATAACAATGAATTTGGAGGTTTATAATTTACATCAGAGTAAAATCTATAAAAGTAAGAGTTGGAAGAGGGTAAATTAAAATACTCTATTGTAAGCTTCTTACACTATATGCAAAGTGGCATAATATAACTTGAAAGTAATTTGATAAGCTACAGATATGTATTATAAACCCTAGAGCAACCACAATAAAAAATAAAAGAGGTGTAGCTAATAAGCCAATACTGGAGAGAAAATTTCCTACAATATACCCAATTTTTTCAAAGAACATAGGAACAGAGGAAAAGAGGAAGAAATAACTGATTTTAAAAATAGAAAACAAACTGAAAACTAGAAATTAGAAAAAGAAAACCAACTGTATTCCTAATTACACCAAATGTGAATGGCTGCAATTAAAAGAGATTGTCAGAATGGATTGAAAAAAAACAAAACAAAACAAAACAAAACAAAACAACACCCACCAGACCCAGGTAAATGCTGTTTATGAAAAAGTATACAGTATGACATAAAAAATGGTTTAAAAAATCATTAAAGAAATGTATAAAGGATGTTCTACCAGAAAATATTTAATTAATGCAAAATAAAGAAGTAAAGGGAGAACATCAGAGACAAAAACAAAAACAAAAACAAAAACAAAAACAAGAGATTTGTAGAAACCAGTAAGTCACTTGACGGACTTACATACAACTGTATCTATTACATTACATGTGAATGGCTTAACCAATCCAACCAAAAGATAAGATTATCAGACTGCATAAAAAAACACAAGATCCAGATTTGTGCTGTCCATGGGAAACATACTCTACGTTCGAAGATACAAAAAGACTTGGAATAAGACAATGGGAAAATATGTACGATTATACATGAGGGCTTGGGTGACAATACTAAAATCAGACAAAATAGGCTTTGAAACAAAAAGGTTACTAAAGATAAAGAGACAATTCATGATGATAAAAGGGCCAATCTGTTAGGGAGTTGTAACTATTATAAGCATACACACACCTAACAACAGAGTCCCAAAATACATAAAGCAAAAAAATTGACAGAATCCAAAGGAGAAAGAGATCATTTTAACAGTAACAATTAGGGACTTCACTAATAGTTGGAGACCTCACTTGCAATAACAGATGGAAATACACATAAGATCGATAAGAAAATAGAAGACTCGAACAAAACTAGAAACCTATTAGAACCATCAGACATTCACAGAGCCCTCCAACCAACAAAGGCCGAACATACATTTTTCTCAAATGCACGTGAAACATTCTCTAGGACGAGACCACGTGCTAGGACATAAAACAAGTCTCTTGAACACACATTATCTCATTTCTAATTTTAGTCCTCTTGATAATTGTGTGAGGTAAACCTGGCAATCACTAATTTCCTCACATTACAGAAAAGCAAACTGGGGCTCGGAGAAACTGTGGTGTGGTTTCCCATACCATTCCAAAGAGAGAGCGTAGACACTTGCTCTCACCTCTTCTAATTCAGTTCTCTAGACAGCCTTGACTTGTCCCAGGGGTGCGGAGGTAAGGAGGGCATGGAGGTGCCAGCCTCTCATCTTCCCCGCTGTCCCAGAATCCTAGAATGGTGGGATAAAAGAAGCAAATTTCTTCTGCACTAGCCGATTAATGATAATCCCTGCACTATTTCAAGCAAATAACCATAAGTATCGAAAACCTCAGAGCTACCACGGAAACTCTCATTTGTTCACATCGATCTTCTGGCTACAGCTACCATTCAAAGAGGGCCAGGCAGGATCTGGCTCAAAGACCAAAAAGACTCACAAGGTGTAGCACAAGGAGACTTCTGGGGAGATGATGCTGCTGGGGTCAGAGAGGGTGAGGAGATTTTGCTTTGTTATTCTTGCAGAGCATAGGGCTGGGTTGAATGTTTACTCTTCCTTGCCACCTCTTGGTTAACTATGTCTTTGTTTTACATCCAAGAGCTGTGTGTGTGTGTGTGTGTGTGTGTTTAAAGGATTCCATGGCCAAATAAAACCAAGGGAGTCTCCCAGGGTGGGTTAGTTGGTTAAGCATCTGACTCTTAATCTCAGTTCAGGTCTTGATCTCTGGACGGTGAGCGCAAGCTCTGCGTTGGGCTCCACACTGGGCATGAAGCCTACTTAAAAGACAAAACAAACAAAAAACCACCACCAACAAAACACACACAGATAAGTCCAGAAAACAGCGGGCTGCTGAGGAGTATTAAGGGGGTGTTGGGCCTTCGGTACTTATTCCTGGTGCATTACTTACCACATTAAAGCACACTTGCCTAGTGATTGGCCACTGCCAATGTGAAGCTCCTACAATCTCAGGTTAGGTCTTTTACTGTCTGTGTCTATGCACCTAGTAAAGAAAAGGCACTGAGTAAATACTCGGTGGTGATAAAAATAATGATCTCCACTGAAACAGGAAGGAATGCCGTGGTCTCCGCCCTTGAGTCAAGATGTTCTCATCCTGTAGTCATCCATTCCTGCTCTGAACACTCAGGTGCTTGTGAGCGCTGTTCCCACATCCCTACTCCGCAGGCTCCCGGTCCAAACCCCCAAACTCCCAGTGGGCCTTTGGGCACTGCTGTGGATGTGCTGCATGCTTGAATATTAAAGTCCTCTGCTCTCTCTCCAGCTTAACCCCGGCTTCTCAGAGCTGGCCCTCTGGGACCTCTCCAGCCTTTCAAACGACATCCAGGCAAACCAGGCTGAATTATGAAATCACACCATTACTAATATCAAATCCCAGGCCTCGTATTTTAATATCATCTATGAAGTTCTGTCGGAAGGCCAAGATTAATTTAATATGTAAAACAATAGATACCTCAAATTAATACAAAACATTGTAATACAAATGACTTTTATGCCGATTTGAATACAGCACACAAAGGCTATAAGTAAATTAGTTTTATTGATCTATATTCATAGAATTATTTAAATGTACCCTCTGGTACTGAGAGCCAGGGGTTTTTCTGATGCTTGCCATTAATGCATTTTTCATTAGTGGCTAGTGCTGGGAAGCCCAAATTTCATTTGGCTGCAAAAGATTAATTTCCTCTTGACAACCATGGCCAGATTTAAAAAAAAAAAAAATGGGAGAGTTGAAACAGTGACTTGGAGGACAGTTCTCAGAACTATGAATTAGAAGACCAGGAAAACACAGATTATGTGTGTGTGTGTGTGTGTGTGTGTGTTTCTTGACTGTGTGTCTGTGGGGAAGAAACAGAATTTTGAAGAGAAATAAATCGGAATCTATGGCTCTTGGCCCTGTCTCAAAATCTGTGTATTTGCCACAATCATTTATAATTGACAATTGCCCTCTTTTCCACCGTGGAAATAGAAATAAAAAGGCACATAGACAATTAATTTCGAAATATTTTGGATCTATCATGTCCCTCATTTGCCTATTGGTTTGTTTTTCTACAAGTCTGTCCTCATCAACCTCACAAAAGGAGCATATACAATAATAGTAACAATACAATTAAAGCTAATGAGAGCCCTGAAAATTAATTTTGTTTGGAGATTTATTGGAAAATTTGGAACTCCCATCGAGATAATTTATACACGCCAAGGAGTCACAAAATCAAGCCTCTGAATTTGACTGCCGCTTGGGTGTCACAACAGCTGAATGTTTCATGGCGTTTGCCCCCTCCCGAGGGCAGGGCGATCACTGTGCCAACTCTGTGGGGAGCGTCCCTGGTTTCTCCTCTACTACCTCATGACTGGAGCCTGCCACTAACCTCTTTAGACTATGACAGTACATTACTGCTGGGATGGATCATGAAGACTTAAATGTGAAATATTTTTATAAGAAGGCAGAGCAAGCAGTCATTTTTAAGATGTGATTTGTGAACCGTTAAATGCCCCCTTGTTTAAAATATATCTCTCACAGACTTGCCCCAGTGCCAGAAAATTCCCCCATTTAGGAAGCAGTCCTTAGATATGAAAGTTCTGTGTATTTTGGAGAGGTCTCCACAGGGTCTAAATTCCCCCAGGAAGATGAACCCATTATCAATTATTAGCACCTGGGCTTCAATGAGTCCTGCAGATTGTCTTGTAAACTTACAGCTTTCACAAAGTGTGGTGGGCAGAATAATAGCCCCCTCCCAATAATGTGCACATCCTAATCCCCACATGTCACATGGCTACATGACAAAGGGGAGAAGGTTTCAGATGGAATTATGATGGCTCATCAGCTGACTTTGAGATAAAGAGATTACCTTGCCTTTCCCAAGTGGGCTTGATGTAATCACGACAGCCCTTATAATTGGAAGAGGGAGGCAGAAAAGAGATAGGGATGTGAGGAGGACCCAATAATGCTGGAGGAATGGGGTCATAAGCCAAGGAACATGGGTGCCCAATGGAAGCTAGAAAAGGCAAGGCAGTGGATTCTCCCCGAAAGCCTCTGGAAAGGAATATAGCCCTCCCCAAACCTTGGTTTTAGCCCAATGAGATCCATTTTGTATTTCTTATCTACAGAACTCTATGATAATAAATTATGTTGTTTTAAGCCAGTAGATTTGTGGTAATTTATTATAGAAGCAATAAAAATGAATACACAAAGGAATGGGAACAGGTGCATTTTGGTAAATGTGTAAGCAAGTAGAGATTAAATGGAAAGGGGGAAAGGTCGAGGCAAGTACTTCAAACAATAAAGCGTATTGAGGAATATATTGTGCGGTGACATTGTAAGGGAGGAGGATGGGGGTTACTGGGAAGATGAGTAATTCATGTAGACATTGGACAAATGCAAGAGGAGACACACACACAGAGTAAACGAAAGGCAGAAGGCACTGCATTCATTTTCTGATGCTGTTTAATAAAATTTCCACAAATTTAGTAGTAATAACACTTATTATCTCACTTCATAAATCTGGGAACAGCTGTGGGTCAGGAATTGGGGAACAACTTAGCTGAATCCTCTGCTTATGCTCTCACAAGCCTGGAAACAAGGCATCAGTGAGGCTGTTCTCATCTGGAGGCTCAAGCGGGGAAGAATTCATTTCCTCATTTATTCACATTGTTGGCAGGATTTATTTCCTTGTGACTATAGGGCTTGTCTGGAGACTACTCTCAGGTGCTAGAGGTCACCCACAGTTTCTTGCCACATGGCTTTCTCCAGGGTGATGGTTTACTTTATCAAGTTCACAAGGAGTATCTTTAGCTCCAATTTGCTAAGACTGAGTCTTATATATTATAAGGCAATCACGGGAGTGATGTCCCAACACTTTGCCACATTCTCTTTGTTAGGAGCAAGTCATAGCTTTCTCTCAAATTCAAGGGTAAGGGATTACACAAAAGTGTGAACACCAGGAAATTGGAGAGTTCTGTCCACCACTAGACCTATTCTGTTCACCACTTTGACCTATCTCACAAATTTGCCTGGATCGTGTGTCTTGGGAAAGCTGTCACTGCTGCTAATGATTTGTCTGATCGTGAGATAATGGAATTGATCCTTCCATGGTCCCAAGTGGAAGTTATTGGATCTCCAAACAAGGTCTTTGAAGAAAAGTCATCTCCTTGCTTGGTGTTTGTTGGAGGTGATAAACCTCATACAATAATGAATAGAGTTTGACCCTGGAGTATTTTTCCCTGGTCACTTACTTCTCCTGCTTCCTTGTTTCAGCTCCTTCATTACCTCTGGTTTCCCTAGGCTTCCTACCTCTTCCTTGCAGGCAGAAGTTTCCTGGATGAAACTCAAATATCTAAGGCAGTTTCTTGGGAGGTACCACCAGCCCCTGAGGCAGATGAGAGAGCACAGGATCTACCTCGTGGAGGCCATCAGTGGGAGGCTAGAACCACTGCTGCCATAGGGAGACGTGCCCAGCATTTCTGGAGGTTTCAGGTTTTCAGTGGAACGTGAAAACACAGATTTTTTTGTTGTTGTTCATGTGAAATGGTCCAAGTCTGGCATGTTAGAAACAGGTTCGTTTGAAAGAAATTTAAGTGAGCGAAACAAAACAAATCTGTGGGCCAATGGGGTGTCTGTTTGCAATTGCTCCCCCAAAGAGGCCCTCTGGTTGTTGATGGGAATTCTATAATGTGGCAGAAAAGGCAATGATGAAGGCAGAATGTGCCGGCAGAGAAGGCAATGGTGGAAGGCCAGGAGGACACTTCTGAGTGACTAGAGACAGTGGTCAACAATATTTGTTGAATGAGTGATTGAAGAAATGATCCTCAATTTTTTAAATAGAGAGGACTTCTTAGGTTTTAGCAAGGAAATCAGTAGGTCTCTTAGTGTCTTCACACAGCCTCTGTTATGGATGCATTTTATGTAATTTTACATTAGAAAAGACTTCAGTTTGCCTGCAGAAATCATAATTATTATATGGGAGATATTGGGGAGAGGAGAACAATATAGCTAGGTTGGACTAAGCTTATTCAAATTCTGAATGATTCTGCCTTGTTTTGGGCTAGTGGTGGCTAAATAACTCCTTCACTTTGCGAATAGGGAGGCTTGGTTTTCAGCATATGACTCTACTTTCTGGAGGTACTCTACAACTGGGCTGTGCCTTCCTCTAAGCATTGAAGGAATAAAATCACTCTTCCCAGAAACCTGAATTAACTTGGATAATTTCAGATGAGTCCTGGAAACCAATAAGTGAACAAGTCCAGCCCAAGCCAGTCTGCAAGTAAATTAGATGATGTGTGTGTGTGTGTGTGTGCGCGCGTGTGTGTGTATTTTCTTGTTTTGTCAGAAATATGAAAAAGAACCCTAGGAAGTCCATGAATGAACCACAAGTGAAGAGCGAAGAGGTTCCTCCCAGGCTGTGCAAGAGTTGAATTTTCTTCTGTGCCGAGATTGGGTGATTCAGGATGGCAAGATGGCAAAAATACAGAAGATTACGAGTATTAAGGCAAGGCAAGAGAATTAACTGGTAAGATAATGCAAGACCAATCACATGGGCACAATTTTTGCAGAGTATTTGTAAACATTTCTGCACTTTATTAAAAGGAGATCCCACATTGGAGCTCCCTCACTGAGAAGCAAATAGTCTAGGAAAAGCACAATTCAAAGAGGTGCATATTTTTATATTTCTACCTGAGTATTTTTTCATTTCAAGTAATTTGGGCAAGAGTTGCTTCGGAACCAAGGGAGAAATAGAATGCTTATGATCAAGGCCGTAGGAAGCTTTCTATGCCCAACTCTGAGGAAGCGTGTCATAGCCATCCTGGTCGTGTCTCTCCCTTTCTCCCTGTGTTGACCAGAACCATATAGGCCTAGATCAAAGGCAGATAGAATGGCCCAACCTGATCTGAATTTAGCCTCCAGGGGAGCAGCCGGGATGATTTAATAGATCTCTGTTCATCTCCAGCTTCCACAGAGCTCAGCACGTCTCAGGCAATCATTGATTGCTTTAAGGAAATAACGTCTGGCTGGATCGTGGTTATTATTACAATTAGCCCACTGCTTTCTAGCAGTCTAATGACCAGACCTTGCCAGCAAGGATTGAACACTACCAGCAGGTGCACATATAATGCCAGAATTCTAGGACTTTGGCACAGTTGTCTCTATCATGCTTCCTGTTATCTTTTACATATGACAAACCGTCTTAGAAAGCCCTTCACTATGCTGCAGATTTATTTTTCACCATAGTGAATGGTGAAACCCTCTTTATCCTTCACAACCCAGATTAAGTGTTCTCTGCTTCCGGAAGCCTTTCCTGAGCACCTCTAGGTGAACTGAATGTCTCCCTCTTTAGCAATTGTCTGCTCTTTAATTACAGCATATCTCCTTACATGAATAGTGTAGTTGTGGGTTTTTTTCGTTTTTGACTCTGAGCAATTCGAGGGTAGAGACTGGCTGATCTCTAAATTCCCAGGGCCTAGCAGTGGACTGTTATAGTAGTCCGTTAAATATCTCTTCGAAGAATTGGAAAATAAATGAATGGCTCCTTTGTTCTAAAAGACACAAAAAAGTAGAGAAATGGGTACATCAGGTTTTTAAAAATCCAGTCAAAAAATTTTTTTTGCACTAGAAGAAATTTTAAAAAAAGTTCCGCGCTGTGTCCCAAAGTTTCACCTAAGACTCTTTCCAGTCTTTCTTTTGACCTGGGTATCCTGAGCCCCTACCATGTGAGAAGCACAGTTCTGAGCCCTGGAGAGTCCAAGGTGGCAGAAACAGGTAAAGGGCTGCAGTCATAAAACTTACATTAAAATTGCAGATTTGTTGACTGTAAGTTTTCCCCCCAAAATGGCCTTTAAAGAGTAGTCTCTGTGTAGGACATGTCACTGTTCCTCTGACTCACCTCCCTTGGGCTGTTCCCGTGGTTCCTCCTCCCAAAATGCAGGAGCCAAGGAGGCAGGGTTTGAAAACAGCAACCTTCGTAGATGCAATAAAGTATTAGCTTTCCTCCGAAGGAATGTGTTTTATTTATTTATTTATTTATTGACTTATTTATTTATTTTTGTTACAAACTACCTGTTTTTGAAAGAGTGATGTGTCTATAGCAGGCACTTTATATGGTCTATCTCATTTAAGGTAGACAACCATCCTAGGAGATGAATAATAAATGTGATCCCCTTGTATGACTTGCATTAGACGTGCCATAGAAGGAGGGGGGATGGGGTGAACCAGGAAGAGGGGAGGGAAGGACAGAACCCTTGCAAATTTGATCCCTACCAACACTCTTTATTGCCGCAGCTACGGAAGAGATTGGGATGGGTCAAGCACTGCCTAAGAAGGGTTTCACACGGCCTGAAGATCCTTCTAGCTCTCGCACTGGGAGGGTTTTCTGATTTTGTTTTTCTTCCTGACACACGATCCAGTCTGTATTACTGGAGGAGTGTTTGATAACAGAAGCCATCTGTACCCATGCTTGGATTTGTACATTTTTTTTTCCCTCCGCACAGTAACAGGCAAGAACTGGACGAATAATATCCTGAGTAAATACACTTTGTCTCTTATTATTCATGGCTAAAGTTGTTCAAGCATTTTTGTAAAAAAACAAACAAACAAAAAAAAACCAACAAAGTAGCTTAGATCCATAAGACTGTCTCTTTAGGGAGAAAATACCAGGAGATGAAGTCATTTGGAAATGAATCTGTTTTGCATTGTTAGTGTTTATTTCTCTGTAGGACTGTTGGATTTAGAAGGCGTTGGCTATGAGATAAGCATGATTCAAAACTGTGCCCATAAATTGGGCTCCGTTTTATTCCCCATCTTCCACACCCCCCACATTTGCCTTCTGGCACTGTGAAAACAAGAGGCACCACCCTTTGTGTCTTCCAGAGTTGCCTCTGCCTGGACAGAAGGCAGAGCTGGAAGCAGCCAGCCCTCTGGAAGGTAAGGCATAAGCGCGGATTTCTTGGTCCTGCCTGAGACCTCCGTGCAGGGCAGATGGGCTTGCCATGGAGACGCCGTAAGGCTGGTAGAGACACCCGTGGACTAGGATGGTCTTCACTCTGTCCTGGCCTTAAACAGACACTGGAGAGCAAGTCTGCATGAGCACGTCTTCGTGCAAGGTGCAGGTCTCATGGGAGTCGGGGAGAGCCACGAGCAGTGAAGAATTCCTCTCATTCAGGAACTTCCAATTTTGTAGCTTACAGAGGGCTTGAACATAGATGCATAAAGAAACATCAAAGTCGGGAAACATTTTTGTGTGAAAATCTCTAACAGTACTTGCTCCCAGCACCATTTCACTCTGCTGTGCCTGCACGGTGACTCTAAGAGTGTCAGCTTATGACATCTGCAAAACGGGGACAATGAAAGTTACCTTACAAGACTCCTGTGCAACTAAATGAAAAGAAGTTTATTAAAGTGTTCAGTGGGAGGGGCACCTGGGTGGCTCAGTTGGATAAGCATCGGACTTCAGCTCAGGTCGTGATCTCACGGTTCATGGGTTCGAGTCCCAGGTCGGGCTCTGTGCGGACAGCTCAGAGCCTGGAGCCTGCTCAGATTCTGTGTCTCCCTCTCTCTCTGCCCCTCCCCTGCTTGTACTCTGTCTGTCTCTCTCTCTCTCAAAAACAAATAAACATTAAAAAAATTAAAAAATAATAAAATAAAAAAGTGTTCAGGACAGTGCGCACCGTGTGGTGAGTACCCATCAAATGAGAGCGATTGTGACAGTCTGCCTATTCCCTACAGGAGAAACGCTCTCCCTTCCGTTCTGAGGAAGAGAATTCCCACTTGCTAAGAGCACCAATGCGCTCAGGTTAAGTGGAAGAATAAATAAATAAGTAAATAAACAAATCCGCTGAGCCTATCTTTCCTAGCTTCTAGCTCAGATAATAATAGCTAATGAGACGTATGAAACCAGTAGGCGTTCTGAGGAATCTCTACACGGGGATACCGATCTGAGGAATCTCTACATGGGGACCAACTCAACGGGTGAGTGTGCCCTTGGCCTCCTTCCTTCCTGCTGCTCAGAGTCTGTCAAGATGGCTGGCGCCCTAGGGGCCAGCTTGACCAGGCTTTGAGGATGCAAGGCATGTGGTAAGGAAGTGAGAAACAACGGGTAGAAAGATTCTTGTGCAGAATTCCTTTGAAGCTGTCATCCCAGTCTTGGATTGTCTATCTTTAGAACTCCTTAATGTGAGAGAAAAATAAGCCTCTATCTAAGTCGCTATTATTTAGATGTTCTACATTAGGCAAACCAACTTTCATTCTTCAAAAAAATTTTTTTTAATTTATTATTTTGAGAGAGAGAGAGAGAAAGAGCATGAGCAGGGGAGATGCAGAGGGCATGAGAGAGAGAGGGGTGGGGGGGAAAGAGAGAGAATCCCAAGCAGGCTCCGCAATGCTGGCACAGAGTCTGACATAGGGTTTGATCTCATGAGCTGTGAAATCATGACCTGGGCCGAAATCAAGAGTCAAATGCTGATTGACTGAGCCACCCAGGTGCCCTGACACCAATTTTAATTCTAATTGATGCAGTTTATGGCAGTATTAGTAAACAACACACACACACACACACACACACACACACTCAACATGGGTGAACAGAAGGTCATCTTAACATGCCCACTGAACTGGTGTGTGACATGTGTTGAGCACACAGTGAGTGGAACAGATAGTGAAAGCTATGAGAAATAAATGGGAAGAGAGGTCATGGTAAGTCACTGTCAAACTATGAACCCACAGGAAAAATCAGATCAAACCCATTCCACCTCAAGTTAAAATCCTGGATGTTTTCATTTTTTATATTGAATCCACAACTGACAGGTTACGTTTTAAAAAGCGAGCAAAAACTTATAATTCTTTAGCTATTTTAATACCACAACTTAATAATATCTGGGGTCTGCCTGACACTCTTCCAGGGAACAAACCCGTATCTCTTGTTTGTCTATAGTTCTCCCTGTCCTAACAAATGGTGTCTTCACCACCTGCCTCTTCTCCATTTAACTGCGCCTGCTTATCTCTTTTTTTTTTTTAAGTTTATTTATCTATTTTGAGAGAGAGTGGGAGAGAGAGCATGAGCTGGGGAGGGACAGAGAGAGAGGGAGAGAGAGAATCCCAAGCAGGCTCTGCGCTCTCAGAACAGAGCCCCATGCCGGGCTCGAACTCATGAACCAGGAAATCACCTCATCATTTAGATCTCAACTTCACATATCCTTTCTCAAGGAGGTCTTCCCTCATTTCCTTGTCAAATCAAACATCATTCTTGCTTTAAAAAAAAAAAAAGAAACAAACAAACAAAAAACTCTGCCCTCCTCTAGACTGTTGGTTCTTTGGAAGTTGGAGCCATGCTTGTCGTTTCCACAATTGTGTCCCCAGCACCTAGCACTGTGTCTGGTATTTGAAGAGCTCTTATAAATAAGTGACTGAGTGAAGAATGTTCTTCTCCTGGCTCTACAATAGTCGAATATTGAGACAGGTCACCTCGTGTGGGCAAAGTTTCAGCCTAAACTATCGCATGACTAAGAAACCAGTAAGTGATTATATGACTGTGCTTGATGGATTTTCACGTCAACATTACCCACTCTTGACTTTTCTGCCCAAAGAGATAACGACCTCCTTAATCTGTTTTGTTAAATGAAACAAAGGGAGATTTCTGTGAACACCAACACCTAGTGGGCAGAGAATTTCCTGCTTACCCATAAAGCAGACAGGTATCACAAACCATTGACAAGGAGAGAGAAGCAATTTATGTTTCCTGGCTGACAGCCTCTTTTTCCAACAGCCCCTGGCCAAATGAGCAGCCAGCAAAAAGGCAGTTGATTAGGATTGGCTATGCCTGTGAGGGACGATCATCTGGTGAGCAAAAAGAAATGTGTTCAAACTGGCACCAGTTGGAGTAAAGGCTGGACGACTGGAGTCAATTTCCTATGGCCATTAGGATGCCCCTTACGCATGGCCATTTCAACGGTTTGTCCCTCTCGTATCTGACATTGCGTGGCGGGGTTCTCAAGAACAAAATGAGGCCACAAACAACAGATGGTTTTAGGATAATGTTCTCATTTCCTGTTAATCTCCTGTTCATTTAGCTTTTACTCATTTATTTTTATTTTATTTAAATATTCTTTAGTTGACACAGTGCAATATTGGTTTCAGGAGTAGAATTCAACGATCCATCTTATCACAAGACCCAGTGCTCATAACAAGTGTCCTCCTTAATGCCCATCACCCATCTAGCCCATCCCCCCACACACCTCCCTCTGTCAACCCTCAGTTTGTTCTCCATTTTTAAAATTCTCATTCCTAAACTGGTGCAGTTGGACAATAACATCTTTTGATTAGGAAAGGTTGAGATTAAGCTACTCCAGGCTAGAGGTGAATAGGAGCAAAGCCACCTCTATAATCACAACTGGAATTTCTCCTCTCGGGAAAAATCAACATGCCTTCCAAAGAATGAGTTTTCAATTTTCTCAGTTTACGCTCAAGAACAAATTCTCACCATATCCCATAAGCCAAACGGCCATCATCACTGGTCACTTGAATTGTAATCAGAATGTTTTCAATGCCACCGCTCAATCATTTTGCCAAGTGTCATCGCTCTAAACTATGCAATGTTCAGCCTTAAGTCTGTTTGCCACCCTAATTTTTTTTTAAAGTTTTATCATAAAAATACCTAAGGTTACAAAAAAATACAAAACAGAAAAGGGGAGCGTGCAAGCCTCCAGCTTCAAGAACTGCCACCATTTTGTTTCATTTGTGCTTCCCATCCTTCTATCCTTATTTCTTTATCTTCTGTTAGGCCAATTGGAATCGAATGCTAGACTTGAGTTTTTTCCCCAAATGCTTTGGTTTGCATTTCAAAGGCAATCATGTTTTACATAATCAAAATACCATTATTATACTTAACAAAATTAACAATAACTCCTAAATGCCATTTAAAATCCAGTTTGTAATTAAGTGTTCCATTCGTCTAAAATATGAGTTTTTATAGTTGGCTTGTTCAGCCTTGTTTTATTTGATTATTATACTCATAAATACCTTCTAAATTTCTTTCAATCCAGAGCTTAGTGTCCCTCGCTTTTTTATTTATATCTTTTGTTATTAATGTATTAATTGACTTGTTGGAGAAATTCGGCCAGAATGCTCCACATCCTGGATTTGTCTGTTTCTGGTGTCATTGAATTAGTTTCTCTACTCCTTATAGTTCTTATGGACTGAAAGTTAAATATAATACTTTGATTGGATTCTGTTTCTATTTGTTTTTGGAATACTTCAGAGTTATTACTGTGTTCTCTGTAATATCTCACATCAGGAAGTAAATAATGTTTGGTTAACCAAGTTTTAGTGAAGATAAAATCAATCAGGGGTCCAATCACTCTGATGTTTGGACTCAACCTGTCCTTTTCACAGTGTGAGACTTTGTCTAGCTCTCTACTTCCCAACCTGCTGACTCAGTGTTGGTAGTGACTCAATAATGGATTCCTAAAAGTGATTTGAAAAACACCACCACAAGCCCCGCATATAACCAGGCACATATAATGGTTTCCTGGCTGGCATATCACAGGATTCTGAATGGATCTCTAGGGTGCTTTTTAGGACAAAATACTCTCATCACTGCAGTCTAAAAATGGAGCCTAACTTTAGGAAGCATTAGAGAAATTTGACGGGGATTGATAAACCCACATGAAGCATATTCTCTACAGTTTGTAGGATAAAACATTGGATATATTACTCTCCATATCTATAAATAAAGGAGAACAGTTGGATCAAGTGATGTCTTAAGACCTTTCTAGTTATCAGGTCTGCCATCAACCTCACTCTGTGTGCAGTGATCCTGGACAAATTGTGTCTGTACATGAGTACTGAATATTGCTCTGTGTATCCAGAATCAAAGGCTTATGTCTAAAGAAGTATATGTTCAACGTTAAAAAGTGCTTCTGCTTCTTCAAAATGGAAGAATACATTCTAGATTCTGACATAAGGGATGGATGCATGAGTTATGTGTTAACCTCTGATTAACCTGTCAAAAGAGAATATAAGGATCACAGAAAGGGTGAGCATGGGCAAACCCAGCCACTGAGTCCTATAAGGGCAGCAAATAAAAATGAGAGACATCTTTTTACCCTCCTGGACCCTCTGAATGCCTCACTAATGCCTGGCCTCTTCCAGACCTCCATCCCAGGGAAATGGGTGCTAGCTGACTGAAGAAAGACCACATCTCTCGATCCCCCTCTATCCCAACCCACTTTAAAGATTATGGATTGACAGCTGTCAGAATAACTTGGGGCGTTCTGATTGGAAAGGAGGAGACTTGGGGCCTTTCAAATACTTGAAAGTTTCTTCTGTGGAAGACAAACTGAGACCATTCTACGCGGTCCCAGAAACAGAAAGCACAGCCAGAGCTCAAGAATGAGAGAAAAAAGTGGGTAGCATTCAGCTGAACATAGGGACGTCCTTTCTAAGAGTAAGTCTATGAGACAGTCGTGAGACACAGTTGGCTGTTTCTCCCAACAGCAATTATCTCTGGAACCGTTGGGGTTGAAGCTAGGGGCCTGGCTATCCCAAACTTTGCAGAGAATCCTGGCTTTGGGTAGTGGGCTAGACTCTGTAATCAGTATTATTTTCCAGGGTTAATGATGGAACACCTTCTTATTCATCGTTGGCTCCATTTTCTTCACAAAGCCTTTACTTAGAAATTCTGTGAATACCAACCTCTCCTTCATCTGATGCCCCAGCATGTCTTTGTTTGTCCCATCCATTCTGATGCTTCAGATCAACACTTTTGTTTTACATTGTGTTTAGATTTTCCTCCAACTGTTTCATATATATTGCCACCCATCTTCCCTTCTCTCTGCAAGATTGCATGCTCCTTTATATTGTGGGGACTGTGTAATATGTTCTTTTTTTATGTCCCCCACGGTGCCATGTTCATGACTGAACACATGGTTTGTATTCAATAAATACATGTGGAAATGGATTGAATTGATGTTCAGGGACTTTCATCCAAGAAAGCAAAGCTGTACTGAGAAGGCTCACTCTGAAGGGAAAAAAAAAATCAAGTACATTCTCCATCATGGCTCCCCTTAATTCTTCCATAGCTGCTCAATACTTTTCTACTGGCTTCCACCCTCCTTCCCCTTCTCCGCACCTCTCCTCATTCTCTCCTTCCCATAACTCACTTCAGCCTAAGCAGAAAGCTGTCTTTGGCTTTAACTTTCCTTCTGGATGTTCGTCCATTTTTTTTTAGAAGGCTAAGGAAGGCATTTTGTATCAGAAGCCTTTCCTGGGTAGCTGAAACAAACAAACAAACTCTTCCCTCTCATTTCCTATTGGGACCAAGAGGGATAAAGTGGAATAAACACACACACACACACACACACACAGCTCTGAGGTTCGTGATTCTAGCTTTACCTCTACAGGTGTGCTAACAGTGCAATCTTGTGCACGTCTTGTTACCTCTTTGTGTCTCAGTTAATGCAGCTATAAAATGGAGATGATTGGGGCGCCTGGGTGGCTCCATCGGTTAAGTGTCTGACTTCAGCTTGGGTCATGATCTCACGGATCTCATGGTTCCTAGGTTCGAGTCACGTGTCGGGCTCTGTGCCGACAGCTTGGAGCCTGGAGCCTGCTTCCAATTCTGTGTCTCCCTCTCTCTCTGCCTCTCCCCCACTCACACTCTGTCTCTCTCTCAAAAATAAACATTAATAAAAAAATTTTAAATGGAGATGATAATTCCTGCCCTAGTGACTTCACAGGGATTTTGTGGCAATGGAATAAGCAATTGGATGTGAAAACACCATGTAAATTATAAAGACGATGTAGATATCAGGGAGTGTTGGTGTTTTTATTAATATATCAAAAGCAAACCAGCCTTTCCCTATCTCTTTAAGATTTGTCATGTACCAATTGAAGGTAGATAATCCTTCGCAGATGATGGAGATGTGTTTCTCTCTCAGTGTCTTGTGGGAAGAGAGGACTCCCAAAGCAAAACTAAAATCAAATGATCTTATGTATTTCAAGTTTACAGAAAGCAGTGGTCACTGCATCGTTAAACATGTGGAATCAAGCATAGGGAAACCGGAAGATCAATTTGTTTCTGTTTGCTTGTTTCTGAAGAGCAGAGATCTCATTCAGAATTTAAGTGTGCCTGCTTTCATGCTTTGTTCTTATTCCTAATGCTTTCAGATTGTAATGCAAAATCCCAAAGCTGATAAAGTGATTTTTTTTTTTGTTTAAAAAAGGGTTCTCTTTCTTCCTGACAATATAGGGTTGTGTTTTAAAAGATACAGAGTGGTAGTTGAAACACTTAATGTGCCTATGTAATTTGCTAATGCTTTCAGGAATAGGAATGTAACATCAGTGGCAGAGGCATCATACAAATGAAAAAAATTAAATTATTTAAAAGTATAGCTTCTTGTTAGGAGAGAAACATGAGACCCTGCTTAATTTAGATGTTCACTCTCTTTGGATTTACTGTAATGTGTACAGTAAGCTTTTCACTGATTTGAGAACTTTTATTTTTTTTCTAATTCGTAGCATCAAATATAAAAGCATTAACATTCCTGTTTGCCAGCTCCAGCGTCCCCAGACTCTCCCAGTGACAGCCACTGACGTGATTTCCAGATTTTCAGGAAGCTCAGGTTGTGAGATGGTCACGACCAGAGTTCGAGGTACGTTACCTGTCTACACCCATCAACGAGTAGAATCTGACCTTAGCTGATGGGTACAGAATGAGATTCTGGAACCTGATTAATAAGTCCTAATGAATGGTCTTTGTCCGTTGACTTTCAGCTTTTTGCCACCTTCTCGGCTGTGACTCCCTCATTTCTATTGAAACAGTTCCTATGACCTGCCTTCTGCGTCGGTCTCCCTACTTAGCACTTTTGTATCTTACCAGACTAGAGTTTAAAGAGAAATCCCTGCAGCCCAGATAAAGCCCTAGCAAACTGCTCCATCTTTGAAATAGTCCCTTGCTGGAATCGTGGATAGCATCCTTCTTTTTCCTTATAAGCTATCTAAAGGGCATGGGCTCTGTTACCGTATCATACACAGCACCAAGAGCCACAGAACCCAACTCCACCCCTCTTACTACAATGCACCTCCCTTAACCTGGCATTCCGATATACCAGAGTGAAAAATGTGTAAATACGATGAGCACATTCACTAGCTCGATTATGTTTTACATCGACCCCCACTGCCCCCAGTGAGACGTCCCTCTCTTACGGGTGGACATCTGACATGACTCATGTTGTCCTTCCTGATGTCGAGGCAAAACCGCTGCCTAGATTCCCATGGTCATATCCCACCTGCTAGCTTAGCCGGCCATCCTCAACTGTAAACACTCCCCTTCTCTCTCTGTGGTTGGCTTAGTATCGTTAACGCAGTTCTCTCTGCTCTTGGATTCCGCTCCTCTTATCCCGGGCTATGTTTTGATAATCCCTTTATACTGTACCCTGCAACCTTCGAAAGAAAAAAAAAAAATGAATCTGTATAGATTTTAGTAGGAACTTTCTTATAATCACCCATAACATAATATATACCTCTTATATAATAGGGCAGAACTAAAAACAGTCCCGTGTTGGTTTCTTAAATGAGTTTTATTTTGTAGCTCCATAGAGAAGGATTCAGCTCCTTAAGAAGTAAGAATCATTTACATTTTTTTGGTGTCTCCTACATTAAGTCCTTCTCAAAGAATACATAAAACACAATAAAAAGCAAGAAAAGTGTTTTTAGGATTGGAAGACCCGTGTTCCCATACCAACTCTGACGCGGTCTGTCTGACCATGGAGAAGCCACTCATTTCTTTGGTTTTTAGTCTGTAAAACAAAGGAGGTAGACTAAGTCATATGCAAAGCTCTTTAGAGCTCGAACGTTTAATGGTCTATTTTAATTTAAAATCCAGATAGTTGCAATAATCACTGTTGTCACTCAGGAGACTCGGTTTATTCTGAATTAAAGTTAAAGGCTAATATTGGTGGGTCAGCAGAGCTGAAATTCTTGTTATTGTATATTACTGAGACCTGTTTCACTAGCAGTATGGCAATACAGAAACCAAAAGACAAGTACGTACTTATTTCTTACTCCTAGGGTTTTCAATCCGGATGCAATGCCCACAGCTGAGAAATGGGTGTAACTGTAGCCACATCACACATTTCGGGCACTTGTGAGGCCTGTAACTTATGAAAAAGTAACGGGTAGATCTTGTGCACTGATCAAATGTAAACTAAGGCCAACAAAATTAAATAACTTCTAAACTAATCAAGTGTATTGTCATTATTACCTAAAGCAGGAGTAATCAGCTTCGTACCTCTAAGAACCAAATGTTGATATAAACTAGCGAGGCAGCTGGGTGTTAAATGATGAGTGTTAAATGATGAGTTAAATGATCCTCCGACATAGGGTCCCAGCTTGGCAGAAGCAGGATCAAGTGAGGACCTCTGAGGCAAGCTAAAAACTACATCCTCTGTCTAAAGAACTGGGGGCTACTAATCTCTAAGCAATTGTTGTCCAGTAGAAAGATAGACCTCATTGTGTGGGCAGGATTTCAAGTTTTTCTGTGGGGTGTGGAAATCCAAATCAGTGGGCACAATTTCCCAGCAAGTTCTATGTCGGCCACTCGTTCAAATTTAAAATACTATATGAATCCACATTGGGTAGGTCACACAAAATATAACTTCAGGCCAATTACCAACTTCTGACCTAAGCTTTAACTACCCTTGTAGCTCAAATCTTTGCCGAATGCTCATATAAGATATCCCAGTTGCTGTGAGGGCAGCTTCTTCCACTTAGCAATGATGATCACAGGGGATTTAATTTGGGATTTGGGTGAGCAAAGCCAGAGAGCCCTGGAGAAATATGGGATGACAGTTCTAAGAGATGGAAAGTGTGAGCTTGGTGAACAAACGTGCATTTTGCTTACCACCCGGAAAGGAGATTCCCTGGATGCCTGTAAGGATGGTTACCAAAATGTTAGCTGGCAATGCACAGTCAGATTCTATTAGAGCACACAATAGCAGATTCAGTTTCCAGGTCCCCAAGAAACCTTTCCTTTCATTGGTTCTACACTACAGATCATTTCTGAAACTATCATGTTATCCTATTAGAGAGTAGACTGCATGCTTCATGAAGACTGAGCGAGTGTCTAATGTATCCTTCAGTCCTCCGTGATGTTGAACACAGTATCTTATATGTGGTGTTCAATAAGTCTTGCTGAATATTGAACAGATTCGTGAGGTTTATATATGTCAGAACACAATATATTTTTTGAATGCCATGTGGTCTAGCTCAAAACAAAACGAAACAAAATAAAGGAAGGGAAAGAATCTATGAACCTTGTTCTACTATAGGTGCTACAATTATGGAGTTGAATGACCTTGATCACGTCACTTAAAATCTCTAGGATTCAATTTCAACAACTGTAACCCGAAAGAGGTGAATTAGATAGTAAGTTTCCATCTACTTTCACAGTCTATGAGTGTCTTCTGTCCTTGAAATCAACAGAGATGCCTAAAGAATGCAAATCTTTTTGGGAAAGCCAGGATTCGTTGCTTTGACCTCTAAGAGAGGCCGTGCCAGATCCCTTGGTCCTCAAGTTCATTTTCTGATGTTGGCTCCAAATGGAAAATACTTGCTCTGCCCTGCAAAATGTATTTTTAAAAAGCCCCAAGGTATATTTCCCTCTGTTCTACCTGTGGACATGTTAATGATCTGATCAAACAACACCCCAACCCCATTCCAGCTACTCAAGAGGTCAAAGGAAGTGCAATGAAACAATCTTCTACTGGGAAATTCCAAGAAATAAAACCAGTTTCTGGAGCCGCTGAGATAAAGTCAAGGTTGAAATGCATTTCCTCACTTCTGCTCAGAGACACAAGAGAAGATCTACCCTCGAAGCCTGGAGACGGGTGCTCCAGGAATTTCGATAGATGCCTGACAGGCCTACATTCATCATTCAGTCCACCATGAGAAATGGTGATTGGGGGCTGATGTTATCAAACTGCTTAATCTCACTCTCATCACACTGCCTTTTCCTGAACCCTGCTACACAATGTTCTGGAAGAGAGACAGTTATACATTTGCCTCTGATGGCAGTTTCTGATTATCAGCCACCAGGACCAGCCTGGGTCTACTTGTGAAGTAGACATTTGTCTTTAGTGTTGCAGTCACTTTATTTTGGTCACTCACTTATTTATTTACTTCAACATGTACTTATTCATTCATTCAACAAACATTCATTAGCCACCTTCTGCGGCCAAGCACAGTTCTGTTCCCTGGGATCTAAATACGAATCACACAGTAGATGAGTGAATAATGAGTGACTGAACGAACAAGAGACAGTTCCTGCTTCCAAGGCATCCCCAGTCCAGTGGAGAAGATACACCAGTGAAGAGGCCATTATAATTCATCATGGTTAGTGCTATAGCAGAGATGGGCAATGTATCATGGGTCCCACAAAGGAGACACTGATGCTCTCCAAGAGGCTCATGGATGACTATTCCAAGCGAATAGGCAGTTATGCCAAGCAGCCAGCCTCTCAGAATGGCAATTGGTCCTGGAAAATTCAAGACTCTTAGCTGGTAGATTGCTAGTTCAACCCTGAAGTGAATGAGACCACTAGGGATGGAGGAACAGAGTAGGGAAAAGACATAGCCTGAAACCTGTCCCCTAGTCGGTGCGGTCTGAATTCCCAACTTTCATTATACGAGGCACCTTATGTCTTTAGTCTACATGCCTGCGACCCTGATGGAATCTCTTTGGATGTTTTTCATGTTCAGCTGAAAAAGGCTGATCTAGCTTACATTTCTAGTCTTAGGTGGCAGAGCTAGAGGAAGCTATAGATAGTCGTGATATTAAATATGCAATCAAGTCTGAAATTCTAATGATGGAATTTCAAATATGAAGCAAAAGGGGAAGATTTTCAAGGGAATGAGTTTTCCCTGCTGGCTGTGAAATTATATCTCTTGTCTCTTCTGTCCATGGGTCAAATCTGGCTCATCCATTGCATCTATGAAGTTTTTGGTGCATGTATTAAAAAATCTGGTGCTGCCACAGTAAACATATCATGGGGATAGTACCACTGGCTTATCGGTATTTTATTAATCAGGCTTCTATTAAATCACGCATTATGATAGGTGATTTAGATACCTTGTCTCACTTACTTCTCAAAACAAAGATTTAGGATAAAGGAGCAAGAAGGGTGGCTGACACTTTTAGCTTAGTTTATATAGGAAAACATTTGAAAAATGATACCCCAGGAATTGGGTCCTATATTAGAACTATCAGGTGAAAAAAACGCTTACTCGTGTATGAAAGTTATAAATTTATTTATTAATACAACTAATGAGATAGAGATTAATGTTCATAAAATGAACTGACTTATTACTGGAACGATTCAAGTAAACAGCAAATAGTTGGTATTCTCCTATCATGTCATGGTAATAATGCCAATGACTTTCTTATTATATTGCAAAGAGTGGCTCCTTGCCCTGAGGAAAAAAAAAATTCTACTCTGATGCCTGTCCAAGATCATTTTTGTCATCTTAAAAGGATGTGTGGTTCATTGAATAAATCAAATAAATGAATTTTCATTTGGAAGTCCATCTGGCGTGCAGAAGAAACCAGGCAAGAATTGGGAGGTTCCTTGTCTTTCTGTGGGCACTGCCCCATGTGACCTTGTGCAAGTTCACTCACTCTGCTTGCACAGCAGCACCTGATACAGACATTTATTAGAGTGATGGATACTTCATAGACAAAGCCTCACACATCTGAGTCCTCCGGAGAATGTTGGAAGATTGAGCTCCGGTAACCCCCAGAGGAGAGGTCCTCAGGACCAGGAAGAGTGCATTAAGTGTGTTGTTCCTCTCTCTGCTCCCTCTCCTGCCCTCTCCCCTCTCCCGCCATTAGGCATTTCCTCTCTTCTGTCACGTAGGGGGGCTTTTCCAGCTGAATGCGTTCTTCCCCAGTGAGGACAATAATTGTAATTTATAATCTTCATTTAATAATCTTAATTTATTGAGTCCATACTGTGGTCCAGGCACTGTTCTAAATGATTTACATACATCGAGTCATTTAATCCTCACAAAACCCCTATGAATTGCACATATTATCACGTGCAATGTACAGAAAAGGGAAATGGGGGGAAAGGCACTGAAATAACTTGCACAAAATCAGATTTGTTTTAAAAGGTGAAGGCAGGACTCAATCCCAGCCAGTCTGACTCTATATTCTACCTTTTAATATTACAGAGTCCGGGTTCTCCTTGGGTGACCTGCTGTCATAGTATCCAGAACATTTCATTGTACTCCACTCATTTTTGTCATGCACACCTCACTGTAAATCCTTGTAGGGGAAGAAATACATTTTATTCATCTCTCCTCGGGACTTAACACAGAATCTGACACACACTGGAGGGCCCTGTGACGGTTGAGTGAAGGCACAGCCATGTTCCCTAAGAGCATCATGGTACAGCTTTGGAGACCTCACTTAAGGCAGAGGGTTGAAATCCAAGAACCGCCAAAGGTCATTGGATGAGTTTTAGGGTGTCCATGACCCCCTCACTTCCAAGGATTGTAGGCGCTATATTATGGATAAACTTCCTTTCTTCCCCTAGGGAGAAGCCTTCTACAGCCTCTATAGCCTTCAACGGAACAAAAAGGGGCCCCGAAAACGTTTGGAGGGCAATTGGAAGCCTCATTGGCTATTGGGAGAATTGTAGAGACCATGATCACAGGAATTCAATGGCTAAATTGTCTTGTCCTTAGCGGTACTGAACTATAACAAAATGCCACCTTTAATCACACATAGAGAAAGTCGTTTGTTCTACAATCTTTATTATTAAAATAGGGACACTTAAAAATATTATAACAAAAAGTTACAGTAAGTAAAAGTCAGTGAATGGTGTATAATTAGATGATCTTTTCTTCAGGAATATTGTGTTGTATCTTTTATGCAAACCGATTTCCATGGATTTTTTTTTTGTCAATGTTAGTGATTAATTACAAAGGAATTAATGAAATTGATTAGGTTACAATGTACCTTAGTCTTTTAGTTGGGTAAAAAATCACGGGTAACCCTGAGATTACCATCTCCCTGGGCATACCTTATGTTAATAAACAATCTATTTTATCATGTCTCAGTCTTTTTCAAAAATTTTATTCATCCTTTATATGTTGTTTAGATTGATTTCTCACTTGGAAAATATTTGTTTTCTCAGATTAGAGAATTCCTTAAATGTCTAAGAAGATGATAGAGCAATGGTTCAGAAATATCTACTAGAGTCGACATGCATTTACTGAGCACTTCTTGTTTGTGTAGGACTCAGCAGAGACTTTAGGAGGTATCTAACAGACCAGAAGATAGAGGCTTGCCCTGAAGAAACTTGTATTCCTGTAGGTAGTTCATAGGTGTCTCTAAATATTAGGCTTAGTGGTTTAGAGTTGATGTAAAGGCAAGAAATGTCTACAATGGATACTTGAACAGGGGAGGTAATGATCCAAACAGAAAGACTAATATGGCATGGTTCTGAAAACTGAATAAAAATATAATGAAGTTGGACAAATGGAAGCCAATGTAGAAGACTTCTTTGTCATCTACGAAGCCAAATAAATAATGGGCTGGTGCTATGGTGGTAGAAATGAAGATGAAAAGATAGGGATTGAGCTGCCTAAAGAAGATTTGGAGGCTTGAAGGACTATGTCATTGTAATCAGTCATGAGGGTAACCGGGTTCACAGCTCCTTCTAGGGGAAACTACCTCACTTAGGCTCTTACAACAAGGCAAAGCCTTGTGTTTATCACAATATGGCCCCCCCCCCACACTTCCGCAGGTAGTTAATTCGTCCAATAATATACTTCCTCCACAAGGTCTGTTAATCTATGTCCAGATTATGGATTGACCTGGTATGAGAGGATGAGCTAAATCAATCAAAGTATTTCTGGAATTTAAGCTTAAAAATGACAGAAGAGAACAACTGGATGCATAAATTGAAACTGAAAAGATACACCAAGATAGAAATAAGTAGAATGGGGGGCGCCTGGGTGGCGCAGTCGGTTAAGCATCCGACTTCAGCCAGGTCACGATCTCGCGGTCCGTGAGTTCGAGCCCCGCGTCGGGCTCTGGGCTGATGGCTCAGAGCCTGGAGCCTGTTTCCGATTCTGTGTCTCCCTCTCTCTCTGCCCCTCCCCCGTTCATGCTCTGCCTCTCTCTGTCCCAAAAATAAATAAACGTTGAAAAAAATTTTTTTTAAAAGAAATAAGTAGAATGGGAGTCATGTTAGAATATTAGTCATATTACATGGGGGCATATTAGTTGGCTATATTTTGGCCAAGGTGATGATGGCACAAATTAATGTTCTTTCATTCATGTCATTCCAGGAATTAGCAATCTGGGGTAGTGTTTCAACCTATGTTCTCCCAAACACATACCTGTGACAAAGTTTTTTTTCAGGGAGTTTACTTAGGCTGTGATCACAGAGAATAAGATGAGGGACAGGGAAAGTGAGACATGGAAAGACACAAGCCATTAGAAGAACACATTATTGAGGTCACCATTGTGAGCGATGAGGACTTGATTCCACAGGGACCACCTGAGAAACTTGCAAAATGCCTTCCAGAATTGTCTACCTGAAGAATGGAAGGTGGGATCATTTATCTACCAGTCCCCATTCCACATTATTTCAGGACTGCCCTCGAGGGCATTAACCTTCCAGCCTCTTAGAGAAAAATGCATGCTGGCAAAGCAAGTCCTGCCAGTGTCCTAGCTGTTTGGGAAACTCTAGAAGAAACCAAAAATATGTGGAGCATTCTTGAAGAGAAGCATTGTCAGCATGAAGTTACTTGAAGTCTGTATGGAACTGCCCACTGGCAGTTGTGTGGATGGAATCGCATGTCTGCTGAGATGATGTAGGTTGGGGCACAGAGGCATCTCACACAGTCCAACCCTCACATTGTCCAAATTTTTTCATGCCTTCATCAAGCCCAATCTATCAATGACTCTTTAAGGTAGTGACTGGCTGCTCCCTTTGCAAGAGATTTAATAAGCAGAGGTGAGTGAAACAAACTACAATCTCATTGCTGGTCCAATGAGATTAGTAATCCAGAGAATTCAACTGATATATAACGTTTATTTATTTTTGGGACAGAGAGAGACAGAGCATGAACAGGGGAGGGGCAGAGAGAGAGGGAGACACAGAATCGGAAACAGGCTCCAGGCTCTGAGCCATCAGCCCAGAGCCTGACGCGGGGCTTGAACTCACAGACTGTGAGATCGTGACCTGGCTGAAGTCGGACGCTTAACCGACTGCGCCACCCAGGCGCCCCTCAACTGATATATAAAATACCTTCCTTCTACCACACATTTTAGATTTCCCCTACTCTTGCCTGACACTTCAGTTGATCCAAGTTGCTCGCTTGGATCTTCATTTTTGAGTAGTCTGGGTCCACAGTTTGCCTTGGCCTCATTAGACCATGGCTGCTGAAATTGTCCATTCTCCACTGTGATTGAGCATATGAACAGCAATTCTTGGCTCCAGAAGTCATGGCCTGACTCCAGAACCCTGAGGATGTGGGCTGCTTCCCTCACAACTGACAGCTTCATGAACCACTCAATAATTAGGTCAAAGCGATATTCGCAGGCATGGCATATGCTACTTCCAATTCCAAAGAGGCCCAAAGTGCAAAGCACACAAAAGGGATGCTCATTCATACGGTAGACTTTCAGATTCCTGAAAATATTACCAACGTGACAAGTCCTTAAACTTTTGGGAACTGATCTCCCACACTTGTGGCATGTATGTGTCTGGGATGTATGTCTGTGGATACTAGAGTATCCAGAATATTTGCCACATTTTGTGCACCAGGTCCAATTAGCATCATCGTATTGGACTAGGATAGGTTCTAAGGAATGTCAAGATGATTGAGGTCACTGCATATTACACTGTGGTAGAGAGCAAGAGAGTTAACCTAGTGCTTGGACACAACAAAAATGTGAATAGGTGTTGTCTCTAGGCAAATATGAACAACTTCTGGTAGATGGAGAACGCATTTATGAGATTAATGGGGGACATATCAAGTTTCAACTACATTAAAGATACCACATTGAGCACAGCGGTTGCTCTTGGGCGACCAGTTGATCCAGCTTACAATGATTCATAATTACCTGCCTCCGATTATGATTCCTCTGGTTTTTCACAGTGATCCAGCCAGTGACCTAAATGGGGATATAATGGGACGACACTCCTGCAAACTTTGAGTCTTTGAGAATGGCACTAATCTTTCCAATTCTTTCAAGGATGACTTTAAGTCTGTTTTCTCTAATGGTAAGGTGGGGTTGAGGGGCTGTTTCAGGAGTTTCCCTTAGCCCTTGTTACCATCCAGGAAACCAATGTGAACATTCAGCTAGCCACTAAGTATACACATTTCAATTATGCTTTTGGAAAATAACTACAGGGCTTATGAAGCCATATGTTTTGCTCCCTCCCCAAGTCTAACTCATTTAAGATCAACTTTCTATTTATATTTACTAATTCAAGTACTACAGTTCTTCTGGTTGAATAAGCTATTTCCTCCTGGAACATGGGCTCTACTTTCTTACTTGGGTCTAGTAAGCTCTGAGCCTAGTATGGGGTTTAGGGTCAATGAGGATATGTAAGGGCAGATTTTAGAGATGATAACCCTCATCTTTTGCAGCATTTGCCTTAGTTGATGAATTTGCGTGGTTTCTTGACCGAAGGAGGCTGATCTCCAACTAGTGCCAGGGCACTTCTACTGGTTCAGAGGTTTCAAGGGAACATAAGGTTTCCAGGCTCTCAGATTCGTTCATCCACATGTCCCCATTCCAGGTCTTAGGGCCCCACTGCTTTCCCACCAGCTCTTGTCTCTGATGAAAGAGACACGTTATGGCTGCACATTCTGTATTTTTTGTACCCCTTACAAATCACACCCTCACAATACAATCCTGATCGTGATTTTGAGCACTCTCTCCTATGGATGCAGGAGATGAGGGTCACTTGAATTATAGTCATGGAGGCCTCTTATTTTAACCCTGGACCCTGAGTTGGTTGCTTTTTTTTTTTCTCTAAAGCATCCACAGCAGTTAATAACAGTGAAGGGCCCTAAGGCTTGACTCTGCAGGACCTGCTGAGAAGTGTTCAGAGTGTCTCTCAGAATTGTCTGCCCAAGAGGGGGAAGCAAGGAAATTTATCCAATGATTCCCATTTGCGATTGGTTGAAAGTTTTTTTCAGAGGATATGAACACCCTTACACCTCCCAAGTGTGCATGTGTCCTGGATCAACAAGATTCTCTGGCCTTCAAATCAGTGGAGAAGCCAAGTGACAGACAGTGAGGACACGCGGAACGCGCCTGATGCAGGACACTGTCGGCACGAAGGGCCGCAAGGCTCTTGTGGAACTTTCTACAGCAGCTGCAGCTGAATTCAGAGATCAGTGACCCAGTAGACAGCAGTCTTGTATTCTGCACAACTTTTGGAAATTCTGAAGGACATCCAGGTATGTAGGAAAGTATTTTGTTGTTGTTGTAATTTTCTGAGTCTACAGCCTAACTCCATTTTCCATATAAATGGGCAATTGCAACATACTCTGTATTTTCTAGGAATGTATCCACTGGCTCAATTAAGGAAAAACTGTACTTTATTATATTTGTATCTTTACCCAGAGTTGTTTACCATTTCAGAAAAATAAGCACATCATCTACAATAACGCAGCTCACAGCATTTAAGTCATCATTTGTCAGTCCCTGGTTGTAAATACTACATTTGTCCTGGTTCATGTTTGGTGTAATCATCTCACTACATCATTGCATTTTCTAGTACAGTTATGCCTGAGTGTTTGCTTATTAAATTGTGTATCATTTTAAATTAATTAATTTCATTTAAATACCGTAATTATTTGTAATGATGTAATGTAAATGTAAAAACTATTTTACTTTAAGTTACTTTATTTTCTGCATTTATTTTACGTTCCACTTAGGGCATTATTGATTCTTTTCGGAGTCTTTACATGGGAAAAACCGTGCTCACAAATTTCAGGTCCGCCAAGGGTGGCTTGTAAACTATTCCGTGTGAAAACGAGGTGTTTAGTCTGATAGAGTTAAAGCCACTACTTTGGGAGGAGAGAGCAGATACTGGAGACAAGGAGCCAACCACCTCTTCCACCAAGGAACATGGCAAGACAAACTAGGGAAACAGCAAGTAGGAGTAAAATTGAGACATCAGGAAACATGCATAACCGGAAGCTTTGAGACCAAAAAAAAAAAAAAGTATACAGCAAGCACACAAGTAGTCAGTTAGCTGTACGAAAATAATGGGGTCGACACTGAACATGCTAAAAGGGGAACACCACAGTCAAAATCCTTGAGCTTCTGTGCCGACGTCTGGAGGTGCCTGGATCCGAGTCTATCCCCAGGTCCCACGTTCCCATGAGCCAGTTGTGTTCTAACCCCACCTCCACTGGTTTCCTCCTGCTTTTGCTGCCCTGCTACTCCACTTTGCCTGGGTGCCTCTGTGGTTACTCGCAGGTGTCTGCAAGGGAAACAGCATCACATCAGCGGAGATGGAGACGGGGAACCAAAGGGAAGATGTTTAGGTCCCGGCGTTGGAGAGCAAGTTCACTGAACGAGACGAAGGAGAAGGTCGGAAAGAATAGTGCTGTCCTGATGGCAGCAGAGTGGTTTGGATCAGCGAGGAAGAAGGCGAGATGTTCATCTTTTTGTGCCGATCTCCATCTCATTTGAGCTTTAATTATTTGTCCTTACTGGTCTCTTAACTCCTCCCTCACCCCTCCAGTTCTCTCTCTCTTCTCGGGGTTTCCTTATGAAATCCCTTTTTATACTTTCCTCTTACTGCTGTGCAATTATAGAGTGGAATTGACTTCTGAAGTTTTGCTCCCTTCCTGATTGGGAATCTGGGCAAAATTAAATTAGTTAATTCTATCGCTCTAAACACTGTCTATGCCAGAATACGCCAAAAATATAGATTATGGGTCATTTACTCTTGAGCATACCTGTGAGTACAAAGGAACTGATAAAAGTGAGAAGAAGCATAAATCTTGGTTCTCCTCATATGGCTAGTAGGGTAGAGGACAGATACTCTGATCATTTTTTGTATTAAAATATGAATTCCAGGGCGCCTGGGTGGCTCAGTGTGTAGAGTATCCAACTCTTGATTTCGGCTCAGGTCATGATCTCACGGTTTATGGGATCCAACCCCACGTGGGGCTCTGTGCTGACACTGCTGACTCTGCTTAGGATTCTCTCTCTCCCTCTCTCTCTCTGCCCTTCCCCCACTCATGTGCATGCACATGCTCCCCCTCTGTCTCCCAAAACAAATAAACCTTTAAAAAAAATAGGAATCCCATCTTGCCAGTATGTACAAGGCACTACAGAACCACAGATAAAAGTACTGTTAACTTTGTCTGGAAGACCCGGGCAAAAGAAGAAAATACACGGAATGAATTTTACAAGTCAAAGTTCACAAGATAAAGGGAACATAAAGAAAGTGATATACGTTGAGCCGGAGACATAGAGTCAAAATCTTGTCTACTCTTAGGTGTGGAAAATTAAGGAACAAACCTAGAGTACCTGAGGGTAGATGGGAGTGCTGTGAGAATTGAAGGTACACAAATGAAGATCCATAAAAGCTAGGATAAGGCAATCACTCTATTTCTGGCTAAGAAGTTTGAGCCTTGTATGTTTTTCATCTGTTGCTTAATTGCTTATTGATACTGATGCTAATAGTAATGCAAATTACGTAGAAAGGCACTTTGCTAAGTAATAATATAATTTTCTTACCAACGTAAAGAATACAACGTGCCAATATGATAGTCATACAGAAACAACTTGTTGGCAGTTGGAAATACAGAGCTTGGGCGTGGGGTCAGAGCCGAACATTAAGAGTAGCAAACTATTGGCATCTGGGTCCTGGTTGAAATGACAGCAGGAACATTTAAAGCAAGCCGAGAAGAGGACAAAGGGGAACACCAGGGGGAAAGCCAATATTTAAGGAATGAGTATAGGAAGAGACCACAACGAAAGAACTTGGAAGCAGGTTTAAAGATGAACGAGGATCGAATGAGGTACCAAAGCTGAAATAAGCAAGAATTTCACAAAGGGGGCTATTACTAAGCCAGATCCTACAGAGAACCTCCGTAAGATCAAGACTCAAATGTATTCATTGCGTGCGGATACATTTCTCTCATCCTGATATTAATTAAAATTTCTAGGAGTAACGCAAATCCAGCAAGCCTCTGAATCATAGTTTCTAGCCTGGAAATATTCCTTTCTGAAGGGTTGGGGCAGAATCGATGCACTGAATCCACTTTGGAAAATCCCACACTGGCAGAACATGTCCCCCCAAGCATGGGTTGATCCCTTACGGCATCTGGAGGTGGGACGGCAAAATGGCTGCGTGTATGGGCTCTGCTTTAATAAAATACTTGGCCTGGGAAATAACTCCACCCCTTAAACAGGTAGAATGGCCATTGGAAGCTACTTGACCCGCTGAGACTCAATTTCCTCATTCATAAAAGAGAAACTTTACCAATTTCATAGGGGTGTAAGGGAGGATGAAATGAAATAATTGGATGTAAAGCACTTAATCTGGCACATGGTGAGGGTTCAATAAATAATGGCTGTTATTATTATCCAGGGCTCCTAGTGAGGAGAACCCTGCCATTGCTTGACTTTTCATTAACCATGCAGCACTGGGGAGTTTCTGGCAGCAACTACAAAGCAACTTGCTGGCACACAACCTTTCAATTATCTGCACTACTGATCCCCTCCATTAGCACGGATAAGAGAAAGTATACAGCATAGATAAACCAGAGGGAGGGCAAAAACAGTCCAGCCATATATCTATATAAATCCCTATTCGGAATCTAGGAACAGTTCCTCAAGGCTATAGATTTAGATTTTCAAAGAGAGGAGTCCAGGCTTCTCTGTACCTGAGTTGTTTACCGGGACCATGACGAATGTTAACTCTTCTCTGTTGTTGCTTTATTTTTACGTAACTATTTTTACATCACAAATTTCCATTTAAGGAAATATATACCAAGAGGCTTTTTTTTCCTCTCTCTCTCTCTCTGTGTGTGTTGCAATGTTTCACCTCTGATTCTATTTCCAATGCTGTGCCTCAGTCTGGCTATACCAAGAATTACTCAAGTTATTTGAGAGTCAATGGAATGATAATAAAAGTTCCACCTTATGTGACACTGAATTCTCTGCCTTTGAAATATGGAGACAACTTTTTTTTTTCTTTTTTCCGCAAGGCTAAAGAAGCTTTACTTAGAGGTGGTAGCAATTTATAGGTTTTATTTTTGGCCACTGGAGGGCTCTCATATTTTTCCACTAATGAAACAGAAGCCTTGAGCCTGACTAAAAACTGGAAATCAGAGATGAAAGTTTACAGCCAGTGAGTTTGTGGTTTCTGCCCAAATCTAGGTGCAGACAGAATTTGAGGACAGGTGAATCTAATGCTTTAGAGCAGTGATCTGGCCGCACGGAACAGATGCTGAGTTACTGACTGTGACTCAGGTCTCTGACTTCAGGGAAAAGCACACTGTACCCTTACAAGGTAGTGATTGTTCTTTGTCTCTTTTCCTTTCTGTCTGATTATCTCCCAGTTCCCTATTCATTCAAGATTTGGGGGGGGGCAAGAAATTATGCTGACATTGGTTCTCTTGGACTGTATTCTCTCTCTTATCCCTAAACCGCGTCTACCGCCCAAAGTCTGTCCTCACTGGTGACCTTCCGTAACCAATTAATAAAGCACTTCTTTAGAGCCTTTGATGCACTCCAGCAATAAACACCTGCCCCCTGATCACACACACACACAACCATTTGTGCTGCCCTCAGGGCTTTCAGATCTACTCAGGTCAACCCCATGGTGCTAGATACTTGTGTTAGATGTTAGACTTTCCAACAATAGTCAGGTTGGTATGCAAAGAAGGCAGGTAGGAGTTGGATAATAGCACCCAAATGGATATCATGACCTTAGGGCTGAGCTCAGCTCTTGTGGCTGCCCAAGGAATAGGTAAGAAATGGCAGCAGGTATCTTCGGAAACAATAATACTCATAGTCAGGAAAATAATAGAATTGCCTCTCGGGCTTGAAATCTTTCTCCCGAGCAGTAGCTACAGGTTGGGACAAAGTCTGGCTCTTTGGTGAGAAAAGCCCGTTACATCATAAGTCAAGCAGACTGAGATTTTGATGGCGGGGGGAGTCAAAGAAGTAAATCAGGAGGGCAAGGTTTAAGACTTGCGAAGGCCTTGGGGTGCCTGGGTGACTCCGTTGGCTAAGCATGTGGCTTGATTTCAGCTCAGGACATGATCTCGCAGTTAGTGAGATCGAGCCCTGGGTGGGATCTGTGCTGAAAGCACAGAGACTGCTTGGGATTCTCTCTCTCCCTCTCTCTCTGCCCCTCCCAGACTTGTGCGCTCTTTTGTTCTCTCTCTCTCAAAATTTCTCAAAATAAATAAATAAAGTTAAAAAATGCTTCTCTTAAAAAAAAAAAAAAGATTCACAAAGGTCTTGGGTATTTGTGAAGAAAGCTAAAGTTTAGAAGATCCACAAGTACCCAGAGATTCACCTGAGACTATCAGGTACCTAGCCTGGAGCCACCTGAGTCATCGTAGACACCACCTATAGGACTAAGTTACTGAATTTGAATTCCTTGCTAAGCTTACAAGAGGCCCAGGGAACTGTAGAGCCAGCAGCTGAGAACAGATGAGACAGTCTAACGTAGTCCTTACTGGTGACTAGGTTCCTCCCTCCCTCCCTCCTTCCCTCCCTCCCTTCTTCCATTCTTTCTTTCCTTCCTACTTTCCTCCTTCTCTCCTTCCATCTCTCCCCCACCCCTCTCTCTGTTTTCCTTCCTTCCTTTTTTCGAGATATCATGGACTCAATCTTTTGATCGCCTTTAGTTTCATCCCACCTCACTGAGTTTGAGCTTTAGAGCATGATTGAAATAATACCCATTCTGGTCCTAGAGGCCCTTTCTGTGAGTGATTTTGTTGTCTGTCTACCAGAGAAAGGTTGCTCTGTGCTTTATATGTAATTGCACTGATTCATAATCCCTTCTCTGCGCTTACAAATATATACTGTGCCCACATCCAATCTCTAAATCACACACAGAATTGGTCTTTAAAACTTGTCATCCAGTAGTTAGTAATCATGTAACACGGTGGTTCATTAAGGAAGACAAATGCACGGCACTAATGTAAGATGAAAATAATAGGGGAAAACGTCGGTGGGACATATGAGAACTTTCTACTATCTTCTCCATTTTTCTATGCATCTAAAACTGTCCTAAAATACAAAGCTAAAATAAAAGAGTGGCCAGCCTTGCATCTACTCTAACTTCACTATCCATTAGAGCTGGAGGGGGAACGATGGTAGGAGACACATCAGGGAGGCGGAGACCAGCCATCAGGGCTGGCTTAATGCTTAGGTACAGAGTAGGGCTGCAGCCATGGGACAAGGGAGATGACTGTCTCCCTCATTCTGGATATTTCTATTACAAGCATGGCAGATCCCCACTAGGACCACCAAGCTCTTCCCTGCTGCTGCTTCCCCAAAGATCATTTTTTTCTTTTCTGAGAAGCATCAGCCTGCCCTCTTTCACCCCAGAATCCTGAACTGAAATCAGTTCCAAGCAGTTTCTGATTATCCTTGCTTTTTTCAGTTTCCCTTCATGATGACTCCTGATACCCGGACAGGACCTTCCAGCTCTTTTTTCAACCTCCCAGCTCTGGCCTGCCCCCTGCTGCTTCATCCCAACCTCCTTTGCTGGCTTACCCAGAATGCCTACTCCAGCACCTTCTCCATGTGTGAATTTTTGCTGAAAGCTGACCGTCAGATGTTGGCTTTCTGATGATGCTGAACATCACACCCTAACGTTGAAGACAAATGGCTTGATGCTTAAAGGTGAAAGGACCAAAGCTAGTGCCAGGTATGTGTTCTTCTTCCTTCCTTTTGGGTAGCTCCCTCTCTATTTTTGACACCTTGTCTTCTTCGAGGAGCTTGGGGCCACCCTATGTATCTATGTAACCCCGAACTCATGATGGTGACTCATCAGATCTGCTCCTACTCTATACCAAACAGTTCCCCTCCACTTCCCTATCCAAATCTTTTCATTAAAGTCTAATTTCTTTCTTCTCTGAGTTTTCATTTTAATCAATGTGCCATGCACATGACACTTAATCAATAGCCACTTCCTCTTCTGGGCATGTGAGTGGTTTATCATTTCCTGCCTCCCTGGAAGCTAGAAGTGGTCATGAGATTTGCTTTGGCCAGTGCAATGGGAATAACAGTGACACACTGAATCACGAGTCGGTCCATGACCCTCCTGTCTTTACCTTCTCCTGCCATGGTGATCGCGGGGCACGAGTCGATACAAAGGTGCCATAATATCAAGGCAGCCTGCAGTGCTGAGTCAACGCATGGAGGACAGCTGCCCTGGAGGGTTGCCTGGACCTGCTGAGGACTTTGTGTAAGTTCAGTTGTACTAAAAGGAACTCAGATTGTGGGAATACTGTTTAGCACTGTGTAACCTAGGATACTTTGACTATTACAGCTGAAAAGTAATCTCAAGAGTATAACACATTGTTAGTAATTGATGATATCTTAATGTATTACTTTTTCCAGAGTATTTCCATTGTGATAGGAGATCCCAGGGGACAATCTATCTTAACTGAGACGAATGAACTACTAAGATGGAGTAGGAGACTCTTGGGCATCTTTCGATTAGAAAAGATGACATTTTGGAAGGAGACAGTCTTTCTTTGCTCTCTAATCATACCATGGTGGCATCCGGCCAGATGATTATCCACGTATACGTTTTAGGCAGCACCACTTGTGACAAATACAGAAACTGCGGAGTCTGGCCTCTTGTTATCAGTTTTTCCCCTCGAATCCATTCTGAATATCATGACCATGACGGTGGAAGTCAATCACTCTGCTCTCAGCATTCCTTGTGTCTTTAATTTCTACCCAGGTTTGAGGACATGGGCTTTTGGGGTGTGTCGTCACTCTTATTCTCTTCAACGACTCTGTGACATATTGGCCCCCAAAGACATGTAGTTAGAATGTGGTGGTAGAAGCAAGATTTGAACCCAGTTCCTCTTGAGAATATATGCTCACTTTACCATGAGTGCTCTCTCTCTCTCTATCTCTCTCTCTCTCTCCTTAGGTGGAACCCACATTTCCTCCAAGGCCCAACTAAAGCTTCACCTCACCAGCAAAGTGTCTTCTCTGGAGTCCTCTACGCCACGGCCATTCCCTCCTTTGCAATCCTTACTGTGTTTGGAACCATGAGAGCTTGTGTCCAAAGATGGACCTCCAGTGACCCGTGCCTGTCATGTTTAAGCCCTCAACAGGTTATCGCCATGACTTGCATTTTGACCCATAGTATGTGATGGAAGCAATACTATGTGGCTTCTAAGGTTGGGTCCTAAGAAGCCCGGTGGTGTCTTCCTCAGCTTCTGGAAACACTGATTCTGGGAGCACAGGCTGTGAGGAAACCGAATACCACGTGAGATGTCTGAGACCCTCTGAGACTACTGCTGTGAGGAAGTAAAAGTGGCCGCATGAAGATGCCATGTGGGGGGGGAGACAGATGCCTGGGTAGCACCTATCGGTGCCTGCCGCCCGGACAGAAGCACCACTTTTGCCTCAGAATCCTAGACATAAAAAAGCATTCTGGATGTCTAGCCCAGTTGAGCCTGCAGATGATTCCAGCTCCAGTGGCCATCTACCAGCCACTACCTGAGAAACCCCAGAGGACAACCACCCAGCTGAACCCAGTCAAACCACAGAACCATGAGTTACAATGACAAAATGGTTTTTTGAAACAACTATAATTTGGGGAGGTTTATTTTCCCCCAGTAGCTACTTGGAACACGAACTTACCACATACTGTCCTCTTTCCCCACTATGGGCGTGTCGTAGGATCTGGTAGCCGCTTTTTCTATTCACTTCAAAATTTTTAATAATTTATATAATCGATCTACCACCGTCACCTTGATTGAAAGCCTTTTGGAGGCTTGTCTTACTCGAGACGAATCCCCAGCTTAGCAACAAGTGTTTACTGATTGACTGCTAAGCTCCTTCAGGTCAGAGACTGTGTTACATGGTATATTTCCTACCATGGCGAGCACAGAGTTTTACTGTAGACCTTCAAGGGTATTTATCGGTGAGGCTTTTGTCAATCAGCACGCTCCAACATGCTGTAGCTGACGAGGGCCTCCTCTGTGATCTGTTTTCCACAACCCCCCTCTCTGTTCTGTCTGCACCCCCTGGGCTCTCGCCTCATGGGGCCATGCTTCCTAATCTGTGTATTTAATCGCGCCGTTCCCTCTGCCTGGAATGTCCTCCTGCCCTCCGCCCACCCATTCTGCCTTGTGAAAACCTATTCATTCTGCAAAATCCAGCTCAAAGATTGCCTTCTCTTTCCACTTTTTCTGTCCCATTGTGGCACCATAATAATCCCCTTTCTGGAGTTCCTGGTACCTGTTGAGTGCTTACCCCATGGCATTCCAGCGACGCTTGTCCCTGTCTCTTTTGGCCAGCGAGCTTTTCAAGGACCGAGGCTGTGGCTTATTTAATGCTGACTCACCAGCACAATAAATGGCACAAAGCAGGTGGTCAATAAATGACTGTCAGATGAATGAACACATTTTTACAAGGAGACAACAACTGTGTGAGAGATAAGAAATCAACTCGGGGCTGCGTGTTTTGTCACCACAAAGTGCTATTAATATACACCTGGCACCCAGCTCCTTACCTGTTCTTGCTTCCGTGACGCCTTTAATCTCTCACCACAAAGCCGACAGCCATCCCTTCACCAACGCTTTGCCTTTCTCCGAGCCCTCTCTAGTTTGTACATTTGTGTGTGCGTGTGTGTCCTGAGACGCCTGGAGCCTCTTCATATGCAGCCCAAAATAGCACTGACCTTTCGGCGGCTGTATCACCTGGCAGCTCATATCTAATTTCCTTCTGCAAGAGTCTTGCTCCCTCGCATTTAGCATTTCTGCTTTCCAGGTTTCGCTCGCGGTGTCACTGAGTCTGTTTTTCCCCCAGAGAATCTGGTTTCCATTTTTTTTTTTCTAATTTCAACTCTACCTGGCTTTTTATTTCTTTTCCCACAGGCATTCGGTGGTCCAGGAAGGAGGAGGACTTGGGAGAGGGGGCCGGGGGCTGGGGGGGCAGCTGTGTGGTACGATTTCTCTTCTGGGCAAGGAACACCTACAACCTGGAAGACAGCCCTGCCCCAGCCCATCCTGCCCCTCACCCTGACTGCTGTCCCCAGAGGACTTCCCAGCTTTTCCATGGGTTCAGAGGAAGCATTTCATTGGGTTGGGTTTTTTTTTTTTTTTATCTATTTTTTCCTTTATTTTTTTCTTACCTTTCCTTTTCTTTCTTTCTTTCTTTCTTTCTTTCTTTCTTTCTTTCTTTTTCTTTCTTCCTTCCTTTTCTTTTTAATTTGAATGATAGTTCTCCCAGATTATGTGTTAAGGAATTCTGGATGATATGTTAAGAAAATGCTTTCTCGGCGATTCTTAGAAGCCATCTTTCTCAAGGGCCAGCCCCAGATTCCAGCTGACATCATTCTTTGCAAAATGGCCTCCTATAGAGAACCAGAAAGATATCTCCATCACGGTACCTCCTGGGAACCAAAACATGGAGCTCTTTGTGAGTCCGAGAACCGACCCTGTAACTGAGTCAAATGAACAAAGACATTGCAAAAGTGAACAACACACAGGCTTATAAAATCCGCGTGTTAAAAATTACTAACACAACATTTCTGGAATATTCCCCACGTTCTTCTGCTTTTGTGCTTATATATGTGCTATTTCCTCA